>NC_056458.1:22112149-22257149 GCF_018296145.1 Oncorhynchus tshawytscha
TATCATCACACTCACCCAAAGCCACCTGACCCCCCGGCACCCCCTCTGTCTGGCTCTATCATCATACTCACCCAAAGCCACCTGACCCCCTGCACCCCCATGTGTCTGCCTCTATCATCACACCCACCCAAAGCCACCTGACCCCCTGAAACCTCATATGTCTGCCTCTATCATCACACCCACCCAAAGCCTACTGACCCCCCTGTGTCTTCATCTATCATCACACCCACCCAAAGCCTACTGACCCCCCTGTGTCTGCCTCTATCATCACACCCACCCAAAGCCTACTGACCCCCTGCAACCCCATATGTCTTCCTTCACCACCAAACTCACTCAAAGCCACAAATCCTGACCCCGAATCCTAAATCCCAGGCCTATAACAATTTGACCCCACTGACAAATGCCTGAGCTTCTCCCAATCACATGAGCTAAATTGGTTTGAAATTGGATTGCCCTCTGAACTGGCTCAACCAGACCCAGACCACTGACTGACTGACGACCAAACCGGCAATAGATGAGATTTCAGTTGGGAATGAATGGGCTCTGAGGAACTGGGGCTTTGCTTACAGGTAAACCTGTTCACCATGCACTACTATGATCAAATGACCTTGACAGCAAAAGAAGATTATTTATTCTCCTATGTCCACAAATGTACGAGGGAAAGTTGAGTTCTGCTTTATCCCAACCCTACTAAAAGACACACCTACACATAGAGAGGGTGGAGCGAAATGTATTACACATCCAGTGCATTTTGGGATGGTGCACTTCCACCCGTGCTTAGAGAGGGTGACCGACCACAAAAAAGGGGAGGGTTTGGCCAGCAGGGATGTCCTTGTCCCATCGCGCACTAGCGACCCCTGTGGGGGGCCGGGCGCAGTGCACGAAGATGCAGTCGCCAGTTGTCCAGTGGTTCCTCTGACATTAGCACGGCTGCCTTCCGGGTTAAGTGAGCAGTGTGTCAAGAAGCAGTGCGGCTCGGCAGGGTTGTATTTCGGAAGACGCATGGTTCTCGACAGCCACTCCCGAGTACGTATGGGAGATGCAGCGATGGGACAAAACTGTAACTACCAATTGGATATCATGAAAAAGGGGTAAAAAAAATAAAAAGCTATGTTGACAAGGACATTAGCTAATATGGTGACATCAATGTTGGCTGTGTGTAGCGGTTATGATATGAACGTTTGGCTTGGAAAGTTGTTTTGCCTGGTCAGACAGCTGCACTGAAATCCACAAGCGAATGGAACAGGTGAGAGGAGGAGAGCGCATAGATGCGAGAAGAAATTAATGAGCAAAGTGATCATGCTATTTTTATGTGGCTGCTTATGAAAGTGACCTGTATTTGCATGTAATCAGGGGTGTATTCATTCCGCTGATTCTGTTGAAAAACGTCTCTTAAATGGACGCAAACGGAACAAAACGGGGATAAACATACCTGAATTTGTCCAATAGAACCTCGTTTGCAACTGTTGGACTAATGATTACATCCTAGATCAGCTAGATGCAGGCAAGAGTATACAAGACGGTACTGAATGTGGCACTCTCTTTCACCTTGATTACTCAAAATTCTCTCGACCTGTGCACCAACGTTTTAAGCTTTCCTTCATAGGCTAGGTTGTCGCAACCTCATGATGGGTATAGGGAAAATGTGATTTTCTGGATTTTTTTTTTCTCATTTTGTCTGTCATAGTTGAAGTGTACTACCTATGATGAAAATTACAGGCCTCTCTCATATTTTTAAGTGAGAGAACTTGCACAATTGGTGGCTGACTAAATACTTTTTTGCCCCACTGTATATATTGTGTGAACATCAATGGAATATTATGTTAAACCTAAAATAAATGTGCTATGAACGTCATAACAATTGACTTATTTCGTTCTTATACAGTAACAATAATGGAATGTCCTGTGTTACCTAACTTAAACACTGTACAGTTGTGGCCAAAAGTTTTGAGAATGACACAAATATTAATTTCCACAAAGTTTGCTGCTTCAGTGTCTTTAAATATTTCTGTCAGATGTTATTATGGAATACTGAAGGATTATTACAAGCATGTGTCAAAGGCTTTTATTGACAATTACATGAAGTTGATGCAAAGAGTCAGTCTGTCCCTGATGTTTTTCCTGGAGAGAAGTGGCTTCTTTGCTGCCCTTCTTGACACCAGGCCATCCTCCAAAAGTCTTCGCCTTACTGTACGTGCAGATAAACTCACACCTGCCTGCTGCCATTCCTGAGCAAGCTCTGTACTGATGGTGCTCCGATCCCGCAGCTGAATCAACTTTAGGGGATAGTCCTGGTGCTTGCTGGACATTCTTGGGTGCCCTGAAGCCTTCTTCACAACAATTGAACCGCTCTCCTTGAAGTTCTTGATGAATGGTTGATTTAAATGGTGAATAAATGGTTAATTTAGGTGCAATCTTACTGGCAGCAATATCCTTGCCTGTGAAGCCCTTTTTGTGCAAAGCAATGATGATGGCACTTGTTTCCTTGCAGGTAACCATGGTTGACAGAGGAAGAACAATGATTCCAAGCACCACCCTCCTTTTGAAGCTTCCAGTTATTCGAACTCAATCAGCATGACAGAGTGATCTCCAGCCTTGTCCTCATCAACACTCACACCGAGAAACACTGACATGATTTCAGCTGGTCCTTTTGTGGCAAGGCTGAAATGCAGCGGAAATGTTTTTTTGGGATTCAGTTCATTTGCATGGCAAATAGGGACTTTGCAATTAATTGCAATTCATCTGATCGCTATTCATAACATTCTGGAGTACATGCAAATTGCCATCATACAAACTGAGGCAGCAGACTTTGTGAAAATTAATATTTTGTTCATTCTCAAAACTTTTGGCCACGACTGTATGAATGTCATCACAATTGTGAGGACTGAGCATATCATGTCCCCACAATGTTACCACAACCGAATGAAACATTCTGGGGACCTTTAAAGAACAGACTAAATGCATTTGGGGAACATTCTTGTAACATCAGGTGAATGTTTTTTTCACCCTAAAAGAAACATTGTAGAATCATCCGCACAGTTTTCGTGTTCTGGGAACATATATTTTGTGATGTCACCAGGTCCGTAAACAGGGTTTGAGTTTTAGAGAGGTTTTATTTTATCACTAAATAAAATAAAAATGTATTTACCACATTTCTACATAAAAAATATAATTAAAAAATGCTATTTGGAGAACAGCAAAAATCACCTTGGCTGCTGTAGATTCATTCACCTCAGTCGATCTACAAACACACAGCCTATTAGCTAAACAATTATAATGGTCCCCTGAAAGGAGGGAAATATGAGAAATTATTCATACCGAAACGTAGCATCAGCGACGAAACGAAACAGTATGATAAAAAAAAAATGGTTTGCATTTTGATTGTATTTTATTGTAGGCCTATAGGGAAGATAGGTCATGTGGAGGTGTTCATATTAAAACATATCTTATTTAAGTTCCAAACTTGTTTGATAAGATTAGTACATATTTTCTCAGGGGACCAGCTCAGGGTCCCGACCCCAAATTTGGAAACCACTGCACTAACCTCTCTCTGCTTGCTTCCCTCTCTCGGTCTCCTCTGCTTCCTAATGTCCTCATATGTAGTTACAGCCATGATGTCCCCACAATTCTTGCAACATTAGGAGAATGTTTTATACAAACATATTACAATCTTCAAAACGAATGGACAGTTTTTGTGTTATGTGAACATTTGCCGCCACCTAACTAATGTTCTGTAAACTTCAACAGAACCAATTTTGGTTTGCTGGGAAAACATTACTGGTACATTGTGTTATTACATTACCTGGAAACCTAATGAGAACTTTTGGGTAATGTTTTGTGGCAGTTGATACAGATGTACAGATTTATTGAATGTTAAAAGAATATTCCAAGGATATTTCATAAAAAAATACAAATGTTTTAATCTAAAACCATCTCTGACTGTTTTTGGGATGTTATCATCCTAATTTTAGATAAAACCCTAACTAGAACTTAATGGTTAATGTTCTGAGAATGTTTCCGGTTTGCTGGGGACACACTTACTATCATTAGGCCACATAAAATCATCTATAGTAGAGATACACATTCCTGGACAAATACCTTTCACCACTAATGGGATTAGCTCATAGCTAGCTATCCCATTAGCTAGCTATCCCATTAGCCATGAATTGGAGGCCTACTCCTACTGAAAGAGTGGAGGGGAGGAGAGGAGACATTACACAGAGACATTGGTGAGCGCAAACAGTAAATCTACAGGGAGTAAAACCTTAGCCTCAGGCTGCACCAGGAAAAGGACAGACAGAGTGCTTTCGATTTGGAGAGATTTTGCAACTCTTCATTGTGAAAGTGCATGGGCGTAACTGGTATATATCTTGTGGAGTGACAGGGAATCCATTAACTCCCGTGCCATTGTAATATGTGGGCCCTTCTGGGACCTTGGCTTCTGGCTTGGCCCAACCTGCAAGCTGCCATGCTTCTCTTTTCCTCTCTCAAAACAAGGATAGGTTCCAGGACCTCGAGAGTAGAGACCAACACACACACTCACACACACACAGGCCTCGTCCATCATTTTATTACCTACAGTAGCAGCAGCAGCCTCTGATAACACCCTGGGGCTGGACTCACCATTTTGTTGGGCAGGCAGAGGGCCCTAACAGATTCAAGTGGAGCACATCATTGCTTCCTTCCCCTGATGCCATATAGGTACAGTGCAGAAAGATATAAGAGTTGCCTGGACTGTCCAACCCCACCCCAAAGTTCAGTTAATTCCATTTGAAGAGCTTTCCACTTCCACTCAGAGCCAGCTTCGTTCTGTCGCTATGGACTATGAATGTTTAGGGGGGGTTTTACAGTTGAAGTCGGAAGTTTACATACACTTAGGTTGGAGTCATTAAAACTCGTTTTTCAACCACTCCACGAGTGTCTTGTTAAAAACGATAGTTTTGGCAAGTCGGTTAGGACATCTACTTTGTGCATGACACAAGTAATTTTTCCAACAATTGTGTACAGACAGCTTATTTAATTTATAATTCACTGCATCACAATTCCAGTGGGTCAGAAGTTTACATACACTAAGTTGACTGTGCCTTTAAACAGCTTGGAAAATTCCAGAAAATTATGTCATGGCTTTAGAAGCTTCTGATAGGCTAATTGACATCATTTGAGTCAATTGGAGGTGTACCTGTGGATGTATTTCAAGGTTTATCTTCAAACTCAGTGCCTCTTTGCTTGACATTATGAGAAAATCAAAAGAAATCAGAAAAAAAATTGTAGACCTCCACAAGTCTGGTTCATCCTTGGGAGCAATGTCCAAACGTCTGAAGGTACCACGTTCATCTGTACAAACAATAGTACGCAAGTATAAACACCATGTGACCATGCAGCCGTCATACCTCTCAGGAAGGAGACGCATTCTGTCTCCTAGAGGTGGCAGCATCATGTTGTGGGGGTGCTTTGTTGCAGGAGGGACTGGTGCACTTCACAAAATAGATGGCATCATGAGGCAGGAAAATTAGGTGAATATATTGAAGCAACATCTCAAGACATCAGTCAGGAAGTTCAAGCTTGGTCGCAAATGGGTCTTCCAAATGGACAATGACCCCAAGTATACTTCCAAAGTTGTGACAAAATGGCTTAAGGACAACAAAGTAAAGGTATTGGAGTGGCCCTCACAAAGCCCTGGCCTCAATCCCATAGAAAATGTGTGGGCAGAACTGAAAAAGCTTGTGTGAGCAAGGAGGCCTACCAACCTGACTCAGTTACAGCAGCTGTCAGGAGGAATGGGCCAAAATTCACCCAACTCATTGTGGGAAGCTTGTGGAAGGCTACCCAAAACATTTGACCCAAGTTAAACAATTTAAAGGCAATTGCTACCAAATACTAATTGAGTGTATGTAAACTTCTGACCCACTGGGAATGTGATGAAATAAAAGCTGAAATAAATCATTCTCTCTACTATTATTCTGACATTTCACATTCTTAAAATAAAGTGATGATCTTAACTGACCTAAGAAAGGACATTTTTACTTTACTTATTTTTATTAAATGTCAGAAATTGTGAAAAACTGAGTTTAAATGTATTTGGCTAAGGTGTATGTAAACTTCCGACTTCAACTGTATATAAGGAAGGAAGTGTTTTTCACAGATTTAAATTAAGTATTTAAAACAAGATGCCTGAAAGGACAATATGTGACTCATAATTTTGGCAGCTCTGTATGGAAGTCTGAGGAGAGGATTGTGTTGTGTATTGCATTGTTGAGTTGATTGCTTGACAACTGGCGCTTCTAAACCCTGGGCATCTCAGGCTTATTAACCTGCCATTTTCTGAAGAAAAACAAAAGATGAGGATGAACTTCTACATTTTCCAATCACTGTTTCTGGAGACTGGCCATGACTCATCTACATTGCAACCATGACAATCTTTGTAGAAGTACACGCGCACGCACACACACAGATACACTCACACATAGACACACGCACACACCATTCACACAGCAGTTGGATGTGTCAAGACGGAGCACTAATCCAGCATGCTACGGGGCCAGGTTAATCCAGCATGCTACAGGGCCAGGTTAATCCAGCATGCTACAGGGCCAGGTTAATCCAGCATGCTACAGGGCCAGGTTTATCCAGCATGCTACAGGGCCAGGTTAATCCAGCATGCTACAGGGCCAGGTTAATCCAACAGTGCCAGTGTTTACAGCTGTGGGTGGAGCCAGACGATATATCACCCTTCAGCTGCTGGAAGCACACTAAACTGCTAACAATTTAAGTGAAATTCTTCTGGCAGGTGAGACGAGCACCACCTCCTCCTCCTTCACACGTTACCAAGCAGCAGGTCTGAGTACAAGCCCCTAGCTAACACTTCCTCCAACCTGGCAACCTCTAACACCTGGACTGACTGACATCTACCAACCTGTCAACTGCTGCCCCAGAACACGCAGGCAGGACTCAGGCTGCTTTGAGGACAATAACATCAACACAACTCAGTCAGTCTTATGAGAGAGGTGGAGAAATTACTTGATATAATCAGGGTTGATTCTAATAATCCCCTCCGTTTCAGTTCATTCCTTAATATTATATTAAACTATGCAATTCTGTTTATAAAATGTATTATATTGACTGCTTATATAACTTTGTAATAGAGTATAATTACTGTATAATTCCATTGTATCACGTTTGTGTTCTATTCTACGAGATCAGGTCTTACATCTGTGCATGTGTTTTCAACCTGTTTATTTAACACACTCATTCCATCCCAGAGCTAGTTGCCACTGTATAAGACACTATCAGGCTTGCCAGTCAGGGCTGCAGCCTGGCACATCTCTTGGCTGGCTCCTCAGTGCCAAGGCTGGATGGCTGTTGCAGGAATGAAATTGCTCTATGTTTTAACACCCAATTAAAATTAAACACTCTGTCAATTCATAAGGATTTGTAAGACCCTTATTTTATAGTAATGGACAGAGCCCAGTCTTAAAGTCAAACAGCAGATTTTATTCACGAGAGTACTACTCCTTACACATTTTAAGGAGACTTCAAATTAATTCATTCATTTAAGACTAGCTTGGAAGGACGGTACCGTGCAGTACCGAAGAGCCCTTACTGCTGCTCGATCATCCTATTTTTCTAACTTAATTGAGGAAAATAAGAACAATCCGAAATTCCTTTTTGATACTGTCGCAAAGCTAACTAAAAAGCAGCATTCCCCAAGAGAGGATGACTTTCACTTTAGCAGTGATAAATTCATGAACTTCTTTGAGGAAAAGATTATGATTATTAGAAAGCAAATTACAGACTCCTCTTTAAACCTGCGTATTCCTCCAAACCTCAGTTGTCCTGAGTCTGCACACCTCTGCCAGGACCTAGGATCAAGAAAGACGCTCAAGTGTTTTAGTACTATATCTCTTGACACAATGATGAAAATAATCATGGCCTCTAAACCTTCAAGATGCATACTGGACCCTATTCCAACTAAACTACTGAAAGAGCTGCTTCCTGTGCTTGGCCCTCCTATGTTGAACATAATAAACGGCTCTCTATCCACTGGATGTGTACCAAACTCACTAAAAGTGGCAGTAATAAAGCCTCTCTTGAAAAAGCCAAACCTTGACCCAGAAAATATAAAAAACTATCGGCCTATATCGAATCTTCCATTCCTCTCAAAAATTTTAGAGAAGGCTGTTGCTCAGCAACTCACTGCCTTCCTGAAGACAAACAATGTATACGAAATGCTTCAGTCTGGTTTTAGACCCCATCATAGCACTGAGACGGCACTTGTGAAGGTGGTAAATGACATTTTAATGGCATCGGACCGAGGCTCTGCATCTGTCCTCGTGCTCCTAGACCTTAGTGCTGCTTTTGATACCATCGATCACCACATTCTTTTGGAGATATTGGAAACCCAAATTGGTCTACACGGACATGTTCTGGCCTGGTTTAGATCTTATCTGTCGGAAAGATATCAGTTTGTCTCTGTGAATGGTTTGTCCTCTGACAAATCAACTGTAAATTTCGGTGTTCCTCAAGGTTCCGTTTTAGGACCACTATTGTTTTCACTATATATTTTACCTCTTGGGGATGTTATTCGAAAACATAATGTAAACTTTCACTGCTATGCGGATGACACACAGCTGTACATTTCAATGAAACATGGTGAAGCCCCAAAATTGCCCTCGCTAGAAGCATGTGTTTCAGACATAAGGAAGTGGATGGCTGCAAACTTTCTACTATTAAACTCAGACAAAACAGAGATGCTTGTTCTAGGTCCCAAGAAACAAAGAGATCTTCTGTTGAATCTGACAATTAATCTTAATGGTTGTACAGTCGTCTCAAATAAAACTGTGAAGGACCTCGGCGTTACTCTGGACCCTGATCTCTCTTTTGAAGAACATATCAAGACCATTTCGAGGACAGCTTTTTTCCATCTACGTAACATTGCAAAAATCAGAAACTTTCTGTCCAAAAATGAGAAAGAAAAATTAATCCATGCTTTTGTCACTTCTAGGTTAGACTACTGCAATGCTCTATTTTCCGGCTACCCGGATAAAGCACTAAATAAACTTCAGTTAGTGCTAAATACGGCTGCTAGAATCCTGACTAGAACCAAAAAATTTGATCATATTACTCCAGTGCTAGCCTCTCTACACTGGCTTCCTGTCAAAGCAAGGGCTTATTTCAAGGTTTTACTGCTAACCTACAAAGCATTACATGGGCTTGCTCCTACCTATCTCTCTGATTTGGTCCTGCCGTACATACCTACACGTACGCTACGGTCACAAGACGCAGGCCTCCTAATTGTCCCTAGAATTTCTAAGCAAACAGCTGGAGGCAGGGCTTTCTCCTATAGAGCTCCATTTTTATGGAACGGTCTGCCTACCCATGTCAGAGACGCAAACTCGGTCTCAACCTTTAAGTCTTTACTGAAGACTCATCTCTTCAGTGGGTCATATGATTGAGTGTAGTCTGGCCCAGGAGTGGGAAGGTGAACGGAAAGGCTCTGGAGCAACGAACCGCCCTTGCTGTCTCTGCCTGGCCGGTTCCCCTCTTTCCACTGGGATTCTCTGCCTCTAACCCTATTACAGGAGTCACTGGCTTACTGGGGCTCTCTCATGCCGTCCCTGGAGGGGGTGCGTCACCTGAGTGGGTTGATTCACTGTTGTGGTCATCCTGTCTGGGTTGGCGCCCCCCCCTTGGGTTGTGCCGTGGCGGAGATCTTTGTGGGCTATACTCAGCCTTGTCTCAGGATGGTAAGTTGGTGGTTGAAGATATCCCTCTAGTGGTGTGGGGGCTGTGCTTTGGCAAAGTGGGTGAGGTTATATCCTTCCTGTTTGGCCCTGTCCTCGGGTGTCCTCGGATGGGGCCACAGTGTCTCCTGACCCCTCCTGTCTCAGCCTCCAGTATTTATGCTGCAGTAGTTTATGTGTCGGGGGGCTGGGGTTAGTTTGTTATATCTGGAGTACTTCTCCTGTCCTATTCGGTGTCCTGTGTGAATCTAAGTGTGCGTTCTCTAATTCTCTCCTTCTCTCTTTCTTTCTCTCTCTCGGAGGACTTGAGCCCTAGGACCATGCCCCAGGACTACCTGACATGATGACTCCTTGCTGTCCCCAGTCCACCTGGCCATGCTGCTGTTCCAGTTTCAACTGACCTGAGCCCTAGGACCATGCCCCAGGACTACCTGACATGATGACTCCTTGCTGTCCCCAGTCCACCTGGCCATGCTGCTGCTCCAGTTTCAACTTCCACCTGACTGTGCTGCTGCTCCAGTTTCAACTGTTCTGCCTTATTATTATTCGACCATGCTGGTCATTTATGAACATTTGAACATCTTGGCCATGTTCTGTTATAATCTCCACCCGGCACAGCCAGAAGAGGACTGGCCACCCACATAGCCTGGTTCCTCTCTAGGTTTCTTCCTAGGTTTTGGCCTTTCTAGGGAGTTTTTCCTAGCCACCGTGCTTCTACACCTGCATTGCTTGCTGTTTGGAGTTTTAGGCTGGGTTTCTGTACAGCACTTTGAGATATCAGCTGATGTACGAAGGGCTATATAAATAAATTTGATTTGATTTGATTTGATTTTACCACAGGTTATAAACTTAAAATGACGTCATTAGTTCCAGTACCAACCCGTGCCATCTCCGTTCTAATACAAAGGCTGCATGGTTCTCACATCGTCTCTCCCTATTAAGATAATATACGACCGAGCTGAGGACATGCTTCTGAAGATAAGCCTTCTGGTGATATAGTTCATTCATTTCTACCAAGGAACAGACAGGCATTGTTCTAATTCTTGATTATATTTACACACATTATATTCAGTACTGGGGTTAAAAATAAAATTCATACATATATAGTAACATAATAGTATTCTGATTAGTACATATACAGTAACATAATAGTATTCTGATTAGTCAGTCCTGATTGAAATGTATACATAATTTGTCATCATTGATTAAAATTCCCTTAACAATGGCAGCGCAGGCCAACCAGGACTTTAAAACATGGAGGGAGGACAGAAATTGACCACAGAACTAGAGCACATCTAGGCCAGCCACAGAGGGAGTGTGAGAAAGCCAAAGCCCTCCTCCTTGTTCTGTCCCCTTTACTGGGCTCTGTACACACACAAATCAGTGTGAGCTCTCATTGTAGGCCAGCTGAACACAGCCCCTCACTGATGGACTCCACAGACCCCATGCTTTCTGAGATAGGGGGGCCTTTTAACCTGTCATATACAAAGGAGAACAGAAGGTGATGGTTGTGGGTGGTAATGTAAATGTTGGAGGGGGGGCAGTTAGTGTGTGAGTGTGTATGTGCGCTTGGTGTGTGCATGCATGCATATGTACAGTGGGGCAAAAAGTATTTAGTCAGCCACCAATTGTGCAAGTTCTCCCACTTAAAAAGATGAGAGAGGCCTGTAATTTTCATCATAGGTACACTTCAACTATGACAGACAAAATTAGAGAAAAAAATCCAGAAAATCACATTGTAGGATTTTTTATGAATTTATTTGCAAATTATGGTGGAAAATAAGTATTTGGTCACCTACAAACAAGCAAGATTCTGGCTCTCACAGACCTGTAACTTCTTCTTTAAGAGGCTCCTCTGTCCTCCACTCGTTACCTGTATTAATGGCACCTGTTTGAACTTGTTATCAGTATAAAGGACACCTGTCCACAACTTCAAACAGTCACACTCCAAACTCCACTATGACCAAGACCAAAGAGCTGTCAAAGGACATCAGAAACAAAATTGTAGACAGACCTGCACCAGGCTGGGAAGACTGAATCTGCAATAGGTAAGCAGCTTGGTTTGAAGAAATCAACTGTGGGAGCAATTATTAGGAAATAGAAGACATACAAGACCACTGATAATCTCCCTCGATCTGGGGCTCCACGCAAGATCTCACCCTGTGTGGTCAAAATGATCACAAGAACGGTGAGCAAAAATCCCAGAACCACACGGGGGGACCGAGTGAATGACCTGCAGAGAGCTGAGACCAAAGTAACAAAGCCTACCATCAGTAACATACTACGCCGCCAGGGACTCAAATCCTGCAGTGCCAGATGTGTCCCCCTGCTTAAGCCAGTACATGTCCAGGCCCGTCTGAAGTTTGCTAGAGAGCATTTGGATGATCCAGAAGAAGATTGGAAGAATGTCATATGGTCAGATGAAACCAAAATATAACTTTTTGGTAACAACTCAACTCGTCGTGTTTGGAGGACAAAGAATGCTGAGTTGCATCCAAAGAACACTATACCTACTGTGAAGCATGGGGGTGGAAACATCATGCTTAGGGGCTGTTTTTCTGCAAAGGGACCAGGACGACTGATCCGTGTAAAGGAAAGAATGAATGGGGCCATGTATCGTGAGATTTTGAGTGAAAACCTCCTTCCATCAGCAACGGCGTTGAAGATGAAACGTGGCTGGGTCTTTCAGCATGACTGAAAGCATGACCGTGGATTGATGGCAGCATTCATGTGAAACTGAAAGCGCGAACCACTGCTTTTAATCAGGGCAAGGTGTCTGGTAACATGACTGAATACAAACAGTGCAGCTATTCCCTCCGCAAGGCCATCAAACAAGCTAAGCGCCAGTACAGAGACAAAGTAGAATCTCAATTCAACGGCTCAGACACAAGAGGCATGTGGCAGGGTCTACAGTCAATCACGGACTACAGGAAGAAATCCAGCCCAGTCACGGACCAGGATGTCTTGCTCCCAGGCAGACTAAATAACTTTTTTGCCCGCTTTGAGGACAATACAGTGCCACTGACACGGCCTGCAACGGAAACATGCGGTCTCTCCTTCACTGCAGCCGAGGTGAGTAAGACATTTAAACGTGTTAACCCTTGCAAGGCTGCAGGCCCAGACGGCATCCCCAGCCGCGCCCTCAGAGCATGCGCAGACCAGCTGGCCGGTGTGTTTACGGACATATTCAATCAATCCCTATACCAGTCTGCTGTTCCCACATGCTTCAAGAGGGCCACCATTGTTCCTGTTCCCAAGAAAGCTAAGGTAACTGAGCTAAACGACTACCGCCCCGTAGCACTCACATCCGTCATCATGAAGTGCTTTGAGAGACTAGTCAAGGACCATATCACCTCCACCCTACCTGACACCCTAGACCCACTCCAATTTGCTTACCGCCCAAAAAGGTCCACAGACGATGCAATCTCAACCACACTGCACACTGCCCTAACCCATCTGGACAAGAGGAATACCTATGTGAGAATGCTGTTCATCGACTACAGCTCGGCATTCAACACCATAGTACCCTCCAAGCTCGTCATCAAGCTCGACCCCGCCCTGTGCAACTGGGTACTGGACTTCCTGACGGGCCGCCCCCAGGTGGTGAGGGTAGGCAACAACATCTCCTCCCCGCTGATCCTCAACACTGGGGCCCCACAAGGGTGCGTTCTGAGCCCTCTCCTGTACTCCCTGTTCACCCACGACTGCGTGGCCACGCACGCCTCCAACTCAATCATCAAGTTTGCGGACGACACAACAGTGGTAGGCTTGATTACCAACAACGACGAGACGGCCTACAGGGAGGAGGTGAGGGCCCTCGGAGTGTGGTGTCAGGAAAATAACCTCACACTCAACGTCAACAAAACTAAGGAGATGATTGTGGACTTCAGGAAACAGCAGAGGGAACACCCCCATCCACATCGATGGAACAGTAGTGGAGAGGGTAGCAAGTTTTAAGTTCCTCGGCATACACATCACAGACAAACTGAATTGGTCCACTCACACAGACAGCATCGTGAAGAAGGCGCAGCAGCGCCTCTTCAACCTCAGGAGGCTGAAGAAATTCAGCTTGTCACCAAAAGCACTCACAAACTTCTACAGATGCACAATCGAGAGCATCCTGGCGGGCTGTATCACCGCCTGGTATGGCAACTGCACCGCCCTCAACCGTAAGGCTCTCCAGAGGGTAGTGAGGTCTGCACAACGCATCACCGGGGGCAAACTACCTGCCCTCCAGGACACCTACACCACCCGATGCTACAGGAAGGCCATAAAGATCATCAAGGACATCAACCACCCGAGCCACTGCCTGTTCACCCCGCTGTCATCCAGAAGGCGAGGTCAGTACAGGTGCATCAAAGCTGGGCCAGAGAGACTGAAAAACAGCTTCTATCTCAAGGCCATCAGACTGTTAAACAGCCACCACTAACATTGAGTGGCTGCTGCCAACACACTGTCAATGACACTGACTCAACTCCAGCCACTTTAATAATGGGAATTGATGGGAAATCACTAGCCACTTTAAACAATGCTACCTTATATAATGTTACTTACCCTACATTATTCATCTCATATGCATACGTTGATACTGTACTCTATATCATCGACTGCATCCTTATGTAATACATGTATCACTAGCCACTTTAACTATGCCACTTGGTTTACATACTCATCTCATATGTATATACTGTACTCGATATCATCTACTGTATCTTGCCTATGCTGCTCTGTACCATCACTCATTCATATATCCTTATGTACATATTCTTTATCCCCTTACACTGTGTATAAGACAGTAGTTTTTTGGCATTGTTAGTTAGATTACTTGTTCGTTATTACTGCATTGTCGGAACTAGAAGCACAAGCATTTCACTACACTCGCATTAACATCTGCTAACCACGTGTATGTGACAAATCAAATTTGATTTGATTTGATTTTGATTTGATTTGACAATGATCCCAAACACACCGCCCAGGCAACGAAGGAGTGGCTTCTTAAGAAGCATTTCAAGGTCCTGCAGTGGCCTAGCCAGTCTCCAGATCTCAACCCCATAGAAAATCTTTGGAGGGAGTTGAAAGTCTGTGTTGCCCAGCAACAGCCTCAAAACATCACTGCTCTAGAGGAGATCTGCATGGAGGAATGGGCCAAAATACCAGAAACAGTGTGTGAAAACCTTGTGAAGACTTACAGAAAACGTTTGACCTTTGTCATTGCCAACAAAGGGTATATAACAAAGTATTTAGATAAACTTTTATTATTGACCAAATACTTACTTTCCACCATAATTTGCAAATAAATTCATTAAAAATCCTACAATGTGATTTTATGGATTTTTTTTTTTCATTTTGTCTGTCATAGTTGAAGTGTACCTATGATGAAAATTATAGGCCTCTCTCATCTTTTTAAGTGGGAGAACTTGCACATTCGGTGGCTGACTAAATACTTTTTTGCCCCACTGTATGTGTGTTTGTAGGTGTGTGTGTGCATATTTGTGTGCGCATGTGTATGTGTTTTTGTGTGTTCGGGATGCATATTGTGTGTGTTTTTGTGTAAGTGAGTGTGTGTGTGTGTAAATGTGTGTGTGAGAGAGGTGGAGTTGTTTTAAAAAGGAGGACAAAAGCATCAGCGGAATAATTTGTACACCAATGAGGGGTGTCGGCCTGGAGGGGGTGAGGCGGGGGCCGTAACTTATTAATGGCCATGGGGGCGTGATGCTGGGATGCTATGATACTATGACGCAGCATGGGATACTATGATGCTGTGCTTGGGCCAACCTGATCACAGAATTATCCATGTACAGTGCCTAGTGAAAGTCTGCACACCCCATTCAGTCTTTAAATTTTGCTGCCTTAAATGTCAATCTAAAAAGGATTCATGTTTTTCCTACAGATCTACAAAGCATAGTCAATATTTTCAAAGTGAAAGACAATTATGGAAAACTTTCAAAATGAAAAAATAAAAAAATAAAAAGCTGTACGTCTTCACACCCCAGAGTAAATAATTGGTGGCAGTACCTGAATAAGATTTTACCAACTTTGCACAACTCTTAGGGCAACATACACCGTGTGTACAAAGCATTAGGAACATCATCCTAATATTGAGTTGCACCTCCTTTTGTCCTCAGAACAGCCTCATCAGGGCATGGACTCTACAAGGTGTCAAAAGCGTTCCACAGTGATGCTGGCCCATGTTGACTCCAATGCTTCCCACAGTTGTGTCAAGTTGGCTGGATGACCTTTGGGTGGTGGACCATTCTTGATAAACACGGGAAACTGTTGAGTGGGAAAATGCAGTTCTTGACACACTCAAACCGGGTTGCCTGGCACCTAGTACCATTCCCCGTTCAAAGGCACTTAAACATTTAGTCTTGCCCATTTACCCTCTGAATGGCACACATACTCAATCCATGTCTCAATTGTCTCAAGGCTTAAAAATCCTTCTTTAACCCGTCTCCTCCCCTACACTGATTGAAGTGGATTTAACAGGTGACATCAATAAGGGATCATAGCTTTCACCTGGATAGTCTATCTCACGGAAAGAGCAGGTGTTCCTAGTGTTTTGTACACTCACTTTTTGTCAAAATTGCTCATGCTCTGTAAATATGGTTGGGAATCATTGATAGACAGCAATATTCAAACCTTATCTCTGATGTTCAAGTAAATTTATGTCAGAATTGAGACTAGACCACTCAACAACCCCTCTTAGAAAGCCATTCTGGTGTGTCGTTGGCATTAACATTTCTGTAATTGTGTTTTGGGTGTGTATACTTCTACTAGGCATTGTACAAGAAGGACTTCACTCAGTTATCAACTCTCTGGGTACTAAAGGTACTGTATTGCCTGGCTGTCTGAACAGGTGAGACTACTCCAAAATGTGTCAAAACCCAGAGATGAAACCCTTCAAATAAAGTGATAACACTCTTCAAAGGTCCCTGGAACATTAGTTGCCAGCACAAATACATGGAATTCCCCGTCAGCAATACAGTACCTCCTATCCACAAACACCTGAATCTCCATCATTTGAAAACATGAAGGGCTAAAAGTACTAGAATTATTCACCCATTCTGCTCTGCTTTGTGTACTCTGTTCAGACCTGTTGGCCTGATCCAGTATAAACCCCATCTTCTACCTGTGTGGGAAAACTATAGTAGCTACGCATTTGATTCTTTCCTGCACACAGCCCCTAGTTACTACATCTGAACTGCCACTTAATTATATATGTTAATTTATCCTGGTCATACATAATCATAACTCCTGAGGAAGATGGTGCGATATTGCAGTTTTTTTTTTTACAGCATGGTCGTGGGTCCAACTGGCCTGCTTTTTATAATCTAGAATGAAAAGGACTGGAATGCACTGAACAACTCTATGGGAATACCCATGGTGCAATGCAACTGGACTCCCGGGGGGGCCCATGCTTCTGGCTGCCCCAGAGATGCAAATAAGATAACTTACACAATCACACATTCCATTTAGCGGGAAGTTAGCCAACATAGTCACTTAGAAAGCCATCTCTTGATTTAACTTAGCACAAGGTCCCATAGCTTTACCCCAGTCTTTTCTTAGCACATGCCCTCATTCTGTTTTGAATGGACTTCAAAATGTTGAATTCTAATGCTATTTATGACAGATTTTTAGTGTTTATAGACTGAAGATTCATGCTTGTTGGCACATTTTCAAAACTGGATCACTGCTACTACATTAAGACCATTGATTGTTAAAAACCATCAACTATTTAACAAGAGGAGCAAGAGCATCTCTCCCTCATAGTTTGTGACCCATTAATGACCGTAACTAAATGAAGCACTATGCTATGCTTTGTCAAAGCAAAGCATTCATATTCTGAATAGGAAAACCTGAAATCCTAGGGAACTGTAACCAGTGTCTGTGTCTGTGGCTGGAGGTAGTTATGTAACCAGTTATCCTCTGAGAATTAAAGAAACAAGACCACTGACTGAAGGTGGAAGTGTGTGATGTGAGAGATTCCCTATGGCACTACAATACTGTCATCTCACTCAACTGCCTTGCAAACCATGGCCCAGCTCCTTAGCTCCAACAAACAATTTAGCTCAGAATGAATAGTAACATAAGAAACGTCAGGTCCTTATTGCTAGTTTTACAGTTCATTACTACTGTAGCTATGCTTCCCTGAGTGTACTTTACTACCTATTAATGGTACCTAATCCCTAATAGTGGTAGAATAGAAACCCATATATCGGCCAGATAAGGTGCCAAACACTTGCCCTCTGCTGGTGAGAGATTAGCCAACATAGACACTGATGGCACACGGCCCCTCTCCATCCATCCACCAGAGAGCCTGTGGCTGTGAAGGTTAATCCACAAACCCAGCCTTGTCAACAGGTCTCACCTTAGGGCAAGGACCTTTCATTGTGACATAACTAATTCAATAACACCTGTTGACTATGAGCTTGAACAAACCTAATGGAAATCTATACCTACTCATTTGGGAGATCAGTGTTCAGCAAGTGTTCTGTTTATGGTTTTGGTTGGATTTAGTTAAATCTCATTGATTGTGCATGCTGCATGTCCATCATCAACAACACTAATGTCACTATATTGGAGTCCTGAATACACTCAAGAGAGTGATGCAGGAGCAGCAATGGCTCAAAGTCCTCTCTCAGCTGGTCTTATACGACAAAGGGGTATGATTGCTCATCACAGACAACATAATGAACACTATCCTTTGTGGATTCTGGAAGCCACTGCATGATCATGTAGTTGCTAAGTTATTGAGATGTAATAACAATGTAATAAACATTGTTGCCATTGTATGCAACACTGTTTACTAATTGTCACTGTTTACATAACACATTCATTAAAGTATTGCATGTATGATCATGTACCTGCCACGAGCTGGATGGAATCTCAGCGAATTTCCCGAGTCCTCGGAAGGTGTAGCATCTGTACATATGGTCCAGGGACTCCGAGCAGTGCCAAAGTAAGCCGAAGCTCACCGAGTCCTTGTTTTTCAGATGGTCCTTGACAATCCACGCAGATGATATAAAACTGAAACTACAAATAGCGACCAGAGCGGAGGACAGAAAGACCCAAAAGCAGCCCACACAGCTGAACATCCTCGCAGCTTGGGGCAACGAGTAGCTCAGAGACAGATCGATCCCAACCCCGGCTTCTTTCTTCTTCCGATCCAGCAATGAATGCATTTGGAGCTCACACACCCAGAAGAGATCAACTGAAGCTCTCCACAACAAATTTTACACCAGCAGCCTCCTGCAGCAACAGTTAACAATTTGTATCCGTGATGATTTAAAGGGATATTCCAGTGACCCAAACATCGGCTCGTGATTTCATAAAAGAGTCAAACATGAGCACTCCTAGGTAAACAAGCTGCCACCTCAACAAGAAGTAATGTCTCCTTTAAATAGGCTATCCGCGACTATACTTGAGAATCTAGAAATATGAGTCACGGCAGGACACAAATGCTGTTTGTCACACCCGAAACAGAGTTGCGCAACTGTCATTCCGTAGATGGTCGCCGCATGGAAATATGGAACTATAAAATTGTCTTAATCGAATTTATTTTACTCACGAGATGCAAAATAAAACATATGTTAGTGTTGCAGTTGCTGTCTATAGGTCCGGGTATTTGAGTCGCCGCGCTTTGTTCCGCAGGAGAAGCCGTGGTTTTGGTTACGCGTGGTAACCAGTGGGCAACACAACAAAGGTGTCCACGTTGGCGCGCGCGTCATTGCGCACAGGGAATACTCAAGTGGGCGTATCCCCATCAAGAGAAATGTTGAACACCTTCACGTGTGTCCTCATGTTACTTACGGTAGGTAAATACATGTTCAGAGCAAAGTGATACTAAACCACAAAGATTGCCCATTTAGCTAAACATTTGCTAAAGTGCCCATGTTTTACTACAATTGTCTGTGGGAAACAAGAGGAACTAATATTTACAGTGAAATAACCTAGTCCTAATTATTATTGGACAAAACGCTATTTTTGTCGTTTAAAAAAACATTCAAATCACTGAATATTATATACTTATTGCTAATAATTTGTAGTTAGACATTTATCTTTCTCATTTATGTTTCAATACAGTCCACATTGCCCCCCACTGGTTAAATGGCATTGCAACAAGAAAAATCAGATTTTGCTATTTGATAACGTTGCCTACTTTAGCTACAATATAGGCAGAAAGGTTTTATTACATGAATGCCATAAAATACTTACAATAAAGTATATCATACTGTACAACATAAAATGAGGATAAAACTATTTGGATGAGCAAAACTGCAGCAACAACACCAATAGAGCTTATGCAAAAGCTAACCACACACTTGAAACTGCACTGGGATGAGCATTCATTTGCTGAATTACAGGTTGCATTACCATCTGGCAATACTAGAGGTTAAATACCCAAGTGCAATTAACAACGTGATGGCCACAAACTATGACCAGCCAACAAGCTAATGACGACTGAAATAGAGCCAAATCCATCCCTGTTTGGCAGCAGACAAGATTTCATACATAATCAGTGCAAAGAGAAAGAAGTCTAATTTTTCATCATTGGTAGCATTTCTGTCCCTTCTGTATAAAAAACAAAATAGACAAACACAAGGCAAATATTTCAATAATATATATATATATATTTAAATCAAACACAATTTAAATATATTATAGATTAAGAACACATAGGTCAGAGAAACAATATTAGCGGTACATAGTACCAAAATAGTATTTTCTGGTTCTTTTCCACACATCTCAATGAGGTACAAGCAAAGTCATAATAATCTTAACATTACATTCACTGAGTACACTTCAATGAGATTTGCTTAAACATTGCTTTCGACAGTACATACAAAAAAGAAAACTGCAACAATCACCATAAAAAATAACTAACATTAATATATGGAGGTAAACCAGAAATGTACATATTTATAACAATAGATGGAGTAGCCTGGAGTTCTTCTTTCATTGCAACTGTAGCACGTCTTCTTCAGGCCATAATACCACGTATCTATTCATTAGCCTATGTTCTGTAATGATATGGACAAGGTGCCAGGGGTCGCCAGAGCTACAGGTAGATGGCAAGACCAGGAAATCAAGAAGGTCCATTCCAGTTTGACTGTAACATGTCTGACCTGCTCTAGAAAGTACATTTGGGCACAGCCGGGAGGGTAGGAAAGGAAAACTCTGACTCACCATCTCATCATAGTAACCCACCCCACTGACAAAATACACCAGGACTGCCAAGGAATATGAGCAGGATACGCATCTGCCGCAAAATAAAAATGCACAAAGCCCCTACTTCCAGCTGGAATTTGTGGGGGGCATTAGTCTGACCACTTTCAAATTGATTTAATATAAAAACAAAGAATGAGGAATGGGCAAAGGTGGTAGTAGTGGTTGGGTTACGGAGAGAAGATGGCGAGGACAACCTAGTCTTCTTAGCGATTGCTTAGTGAAGGATGCTTCAGGCCCCTGCAGGCTCCCTCTTAGATGGCATGGTAACAGAAGTAACCACGGCAGCACCATTGCTTTCTGAAGTGCTGCTCTTTCTGACAGCTCCCGTTCAGCACCATTTTGCGTCTTTGTTTGTCATCCCTCCTTTTTGTTCTGGAAGGAAGGAAGTCGGGTGCTCTTTGTGCAACCGCCTTGTTGGCTTTTCTTTGCTTTTTCCACTTCATTTGTTCAGAGATACCTTCATAGTGTTACGACGATATACTTCAAGTCTTTCGCTCACGCACATATATTCACACACAAACCAGTACAAGTTGATGCAGGAGATGATGGAATGCTTTTGTTCTTCTACCTTCATTGATGTGTTTCACCATAAGGTGAATCCAGTGTGCAGTTCATCACTGGACCAGGTGACATCTGTCTGTCACGGTCTGTCTCTATAGGATGAAGGGAGTGACAATCTTTTGGTTCTCCATTGGAGGGTCATAACTAGGGAGAGAGATGGACAATGAAACATGGACAATCATCATACAACAGTAAACTTGTCATGACTGAAGTCATTTTATTTGATATAGTTGACTACTGTATTAGATAAATGCAATGGCTTGGGGGCATACAGATATCCGGAACAATTTGACATACCTTGGTGGATTTGTCAGGACTGTTGTGGTGCGCCTGGTGTACTACGTCATTGACGATCATCTTAGCGATCTTCCAGGCCATTTCCTCCTGGGCCTAAACACACATAGACAAGTTACAATTCAATATGTTCATCATTCCTATTATTCATTAGTTCAAACAGATTGAACACAAGAGGAGCTTGTTTTGTTGGTGTACACACCTCATCTGAGTTGCCTTGAACAAGTTTCTTCATGGCTAGAGAAAGCATGGAACCTGTGAGGAAAGAGAGAAGAGTGAGTGAAGAAGATGTAAATATTCAGGACAAGCCTCTCATCTATTGTTCCTCTGAAACAGGTATTCCCAAACTGGGGTAAGCAATGCCATTGGGGGTACAGCAAATAAAAATTTGATTCACATAAAAAGTTCAATAATAATAACATTTATATTTTCCAAGGGGGCTATACATTTGGGTGAGATTTTTTTCTCACCCGAGTAGCCTCGTTTCACTGCCAACAATAAAATTAAACCATCTAGTGTTTAACGAAACAACAACACAATGTCAAATACAGGTAGCCTAGTCAAATAATTAACATCCAATCAAATTAACCGTTACTCTATCGTGGGTATTCCACTAACGGTCCGTATGTAGCCAAACGTAGCTGCTGCTCATTCCGTTTGCTCGAAAATGTATAAATGGTTAAAAAAAAGTAAGGCCCGCATCCATAAAGACACATACCAGCTCTACTGGTAGTACTGCTACTACCAGCAGTACTACACCTGCAGACGACAAGTTGTTCTGCTTCCACGAGCACATCCAATGCTAGTATCAGTCATTCTACATTTGTTGTTAGCCCAGCTAGCATGGACACTGACAGTTGTGAATCTGTTGCAGCTGAAGAGCTACTGCACCCTTACCCAGGAAAGCACCGAACAACAAACAGGGACATTGGACCATCGAAGAGGCGCAAATATGATGAGATCTACATTGACTTGGGGTTCACTTAGATTGGGAGTAGTGCCTTTCCTCAGCCACAGTGTGTTATATGTGCAAAAGTACTATCTCACAACTTGATGAATCCTTCACTCTTGTGCAGACATTTAGAAACAAAACATGCCAATATGAAAAATAAGCCACAAGAGTGTTTGGAGCGAGAATTAAGACGACTTTCGAGTAGTAAGACATGTATAAAAGCAACAGATACCATTAATAAGAAGGGGCTAGAAGCGCCTTATATGGTGAGCTTCCGATTGGCTAGGACAGGCTAACCCCATAATATTGTGGAGGACTTCATTCTTCCTGCTGCCGCAGATATGGCTGGGACAATGCTGGGGGTAAAGGCCCAAAACAACTATACAGAAAACGCCTTCATCAAACAACACTGTTTCACGACAAATCGGTG
Organism: Oncorhynchus tshawytscha; assembly: GCF_018296145.1. Taxonomy (NCBI): domain Eukaryota; kingdom Metazoa; phylum Chordata; class Actinopteri; order Salmoniformes; family Salmonidae; genus Oncorhynchus; species Oncorhynchus tshawytscha. Next base: position 22,135,356 of record NC_056458.1, read on the forward strand.
ACATGGCAGGAGATGTTTTGAAACAATTACTGCTTCGCATACAAGCCAGTGAATTCTATGCATTACAGCTGGATGAGTCAGACGTGGCGGGCCTGGCACAGCTCCTGGTACATGTCCGTTACGTTTATGGGGGGTCAATTAAGGAAGACATCCTCTTCTGGAAACCAGGACAACCGGAAATTACATTTTTAATGTTCTGGACAGCTTTGTGACATCAAATGGACTTTGGTTGGTCAAGATGTGTTGGTATCTGTACTGATGGCGCAAAAGCCATGACAGGGAGACATAATGGAATGCAGTTGCTCCCGACGCCACTTGGGTACACTGCAGCATCCACCGAGAGGCTCAAGCTGCCAAGGGAATGCCAGACAGTTTGAAATACACTCGTGTATTTTCTGCACTATGCAATGATGTGGGCAGCGACCATGTACAGCTTTTACAACATACAGAAATGAGTTGATTATCAAAGGGGCAAAGTATTAACACGTTTTAATTTTTTTTATTGGGAGACGAGCTTAAAGTTCTTTACTGACCATCATTTTCACTTGTCTGACCACGTGCATGATTTCTCACACGACTGGCCTATCTGGGTGATGTTTTTTCCTCACCTGAATGATCTGAATCTAGGATTACAGGGACTCTCCTCAACTACATTCAATGTGCGGGACAAAACCGAGGCTATGATTAAGAAGTTGGAGCTCTTCTCTGTCTGCATTAACAAGGACAACACACAGGTCTTTCCATCATTGTATAATTGTTGTGTGTACAAATGAACTCAGGCTTATGGACAATGTGAAATGTGAAATAGCGATGCACCTGAGTGGGTTGGGTGCGCAATTACGCAGGTACTTTCCCGAAACGGATGACACTAACAACTGGATTCGTTATCCCTTTCATGCCCTGCCTCCAGTCCACTTGCCGATATCTGAACAAGAGAGCCTCATCAAAATTGGAACAAGCGGTTCTGTGAAAATCTTATTTAAAATCGGAAGCCACTGCCAGATTTCTGGATTGGGCTGCGCTCAGAGTATCCTGCCTTGGCAAATCACACTGTTAAGACACTGATGCCCTTTGCATCCACATACAGTGGGGCAAAAAAGTATATAGTCAGCCACCAATTGTGCAAGATCTCCCACTTAAAAAGATGAGAGAGGCCTGTAATTTTCAAGTGGGAGAACTTGCACAATTGGTGGCTGACTAAATACTTTTTTGCCCCACTGTACCTATGTGAGAGTGGATTCTCAGCCCTCACTAGCATGAAAAAGATATACAGGCACAGACTGTGTGTGGAAAATGATTTGACTGAGACTCTCTCCAATACAACCCAACATTGCAGAGTTATGTGCATCCTTTCAAGCACACCCTTCTCAACCTGTGGTGAGTTATTCACAATTTTCAATGAACAAATAAAGTTTTATATGTAAGATGGCTAAATAAAAGGGCTAAATTATTGATTATTATTATATTATTATTTGTTCCCTGGTCCTATAAGAGCTCTTTGTCACTTCCCACGAGCCAGGTTGGGACAAAAACTCACACTCATTCTTATTATTTTTTAAATTACCCCTTTTTCTCCCCAATTTCGTGGTATCCAATTAGTAGTTACAGTCTTGTACCATCACTGCAACTCCCGTACGGACTCAGGAGAGGCAAAGGTCGAGAGCCGTGCTTCCTCCGAAACACAACCCAACCAAGCCGCACTACTTCTTGACACAATGCCCACTTAACCCGGAAGCCAGCCGCACCAATGTGTCGTAGGAAACACTGTACACCTGGCAACCGTGTCAGCGTGCACTGGGCCCGGCCCGCCACAAGAGTCGCTAGAGCGTGATGGGACAAGGACATCCCTGCCGGCCAAACCCTCCCCTAACCAATACGATGCTGGGAAAATTGTGCGCCGCCCCATGGGTCTCCCGGTCGCGGCCGGCTGCGTCAGAGCCTGGACTCAAACCCAGAATCTCTAGTGGCACAGCTAGCACTGCGATGCAATGCCTTAGATCACTGCACCACTCGGGACGCTCCACTCATTCTTATGTTTAAGAAATGTATCGTATAGTGTGTGTGTGGCAGGCTTACGATTGCAAAAAAACAACATTTGAGAGTGCGCTGACTGTGCTAGAGGGGGTACGCAGCTGGAGATTGAATGTTTGAAGGGGTACGGGACTATAAAAGTTTGGGAACCACTGCTCTGAAAGATACTAGGCATATGAGGTACATTTATCACAGCACAGAATTCTCTTGGAATGCGATCGATGCATTTGGAAGAAAATGAGGGCTAGAAAAGTTGGTTTATGATTAGAGCCATGAAATCTACTAAGAAAATGCATTCAACATATACAGGTTTAGTCCAGGACTTTTATATGGATTTCTTCTGTTCTCAGAGAACATTCTCTTCTAAGAAGTCCTAAATATTATATTCATGTTATACTGTATAGTCTTTTATAAGAACTAAAAGCGCCTTGCGTTGTATTTGGGGTGCCCCACATATTTAAACCTACTTTCTGTTTGCGGTTAGGATTAGAATAGAAGACAATACCCACACCATGCATGCTTGAGAGACATGACACAAATTATACAGGCAACAATGAACAGTAGAGAGAGAAAAAAAGGAGAGAAGAGAGGGAAAAGAGACAAAATAAGAGAAAAGAGAAGTAGAGAAAGAAAGGTATAGATTGTCAATGTAAATTACCTTTGGATTTCTTCACATCCGGCTCTGGTTCGGCCTCCCTGATGAACTGGCCCAGCTCGTTCACTTTCCCAAACGTCATTCTTCTGAATAGAGAGGGGACATAGCCAATGATGTCATAGATACCAGATATCTATGGAGACTGCACCCTGTTACTAGACTGGTCCGACATTAGTTTGTGCTGTACAGCCAACTCCTATCGTCGTTGTCATTTGGTCCCAGCACAAACAGATCTGGGACCAGGCTAATCTCTTAAAGCAACTAGGACACTACTGGGGCTGCACTATATCAGCCTGTGTGTTTGGCCTATTAGACTGCTAGAAGGTAATGGGGATAACCTACAAATCTGCAGTCACACTGAGGACCGCAAGTTGGAGTCTTTGAAAATATGCTTTTTAACATCATATTCATTCATAACATGTTTGTATTTGGAGTGGTTTAGGTCACACATCAGTGGCCATTACACTGGCTTACTTAGCTTGGATCAAAAGAACCATTTTGGGAATATTACATTAGTAAAATCAGGCTAGTTCAGGGGTAGAAATGGGGGAAATTTAGCACCATTATTTGACTATTTTCTAAAATATCATCCAGTAGAGAAACATATGGGGAAAAAAATACCAGATCAAATCGTTTAAATAATAAATGTTGTTAACAGACAACAGTACTTAGAGAATGCTGAAAATGTATATCTGAGAAGGCCAGAGGAGGTTATGCAGATTTACCCAGCGTAGGGGCGCTGGTACAGGGACTCTGGATCCAAACTGGCTATGTCCACCGTTATCGCCTCGTCAAAATTTTTCAGGATTTTCACTGCTGCCACCTTTTTGGTACCTTGCTGTAATGAGAACAAATATAATACTTTGCACAGTTAGAGAAGAACTAGAGGGAATAATATTCCACGTACGAAGCTATTTACTCAAAGTTCATTATCTCCTAAACGGTTTAGGAGGGAAAATGACTAACAGACAAAGGTACGAGTGCTACTGCTGTTGAACATTCATTCATTCGAGTGCACATAGACAAACTTTTCAAAATGTCTCATGAAATTAAGAAAATGTCAGGGTGTGAGCAGGTCAAGTGTGGGGTTATCTACCTGGGTTTGAGAACCCTCGGTAGCATTGGTGCTGGGGTCACCATCTGGGGCCACGCCTTGACCGGGAGCGCTGGCCAGGACAAACTCATCCGCTCGGACAGAGTTGATAAGGTCACTCAGATACTTGTAGTAAAGGTTACTCGACAGGAAGCCTGGCATGTAGACCTGAGGGAAGAAAAATGACATGAACTTCAAATTCGCAAAGTTGAACTTGAAAATGCAAGAGGGACATACCTTTCAGTCATAAAGGTCTTCCATTTTCTTCAGAGAATGGCAAAGTGTTTCAGCATCATCCCTAGCCTTTGGCAACAACATAGTAACTCAAAGCCAAATCTTTGTACAGTTGAAGTCGGAAGTTTACATACACGTAGTTTGGAGTCATTACAACTCGTTTTTCAACCCCTCCACAAATTTCTTGTTGACTATAGTTTTGGCAAGTTGGTTAGAACATCTACTTTGTGCATGACACAAGTAATTTTTCCAACAATTGTTTACAGACAGATTATTTCACTTATAATTCACTGTTTCACAATTCTAGTGGGTCAGAAGTTTACATACACTAAGTTGACTGTGCCTTTAAAACAGCTTGGAAAATTTCAGAAAATGATGTCATGGCTTTAGAAGCTTCTGATTGACTCAAATTATGTCAATCGGAGGTGGACCTGTGGATGTATTTCAAGGCCTACCTTCAAACTCAGTGCCTCTTTGCTTGACATCATGGGAAAATCAAAAAAAAAATCAGCCAAGACCTCAGAAAACAATAGACCTCGACAAGTCTGGTTATCCTTTGGAGCAATTTCCAAATGCCTGAAGGTACCATGTTCATCTGTTCAAACAATAGTACGCAAGTATAAACACCATAGGACCACGCAGCTGTCATACCGCTCAGGAAGGAGACGCATTCTGTCTCCTAGAGATGAACGTACTTTGGTGCGAAAAGTGATTTTTTTTTTTTTTTTTTTAATTATTTTACCTTTATTTAACCAGGTAGGCAAGTTGAGAACAAGTTCTCATTTACAATTGCGACCTGGCCAAGATAAAGCAAAGCAGTTCGACAGATACAACGACACAGAGTTACACATGGAGTAAAACAAACATACAGTCAATAATACAGTATAAACAAGTCTATATACAATGTGAGCAAATGAGGTGAGAAGGGAGGTAAAGGCAAAAAAGGCCATGGTGGCAAAGTAAATACAATATAGCAAGTAAAACACTGGAATGGTAGTTTTGCAATGGAAGAATGTGCAAAGTAGAAATAAAAATAATGGGGTGCAAAGGAGCAAATCAATCCCAGAACAACAGCAAAGGACCTTGTGAAGATGCTGGAGGAAACAGGTACAAAAGTATCTATATCCACAGTAAAACAAGTCCTATATCAACATAACCTGAAAGGCCGCTCAGCAAGGAAGAAGCCACTGCTCCAAAACCGCCATAAAAAAGCCAGACTACGGTTTGCAACTGCACATGGGGACAAAGATCGTACTTTTTGGAGAAATGTCCTCTGGTCTGATGAAACGAAAATTGAACTGTTTGGCTATAATGACAATTGGGGGAGGCTTGCAAGCCGAAAAACACCATCCCAACAGTGAAGCACGGGGGTGGCAGCATCATGTCGTGTGGGTGCTTTGTTGCAGGAGGGACTGGTGTACTTCACAAAATAGATTGTATCATGAGGAAGGAAAATGGTGTGGATATATTTAAGCAACATCTCAAGACATCAGTCAGGAAGTTCAAGCTTGGTCACAAATGGATCTTCCAAATGGACAATGACCCCAAGCATGCTTCCAAAGTTGTGGCAAAATGGCTTAAAGACAACTAAGTCAAGGCATACAAACCTGACGCACTTACACCAGCTCTGTCAGGAGGAATGGGCCATAATTCACCCAACTCATTGTGGGAAGCTTGTGGAAGGCTACCCAAAACGTTTGACCCAAGTTAAACAATTTAAAGGCAATGCTAACAAATACTAATTGAGTGTATGTAAACTTCTGACACACTGGGAATGTGATAAAATAAATACAATCTGAAATAAATCACTCTCTACACTATTATTCTGACATTTCACATTCTTAAAATAAGGTGGTGATCCTAACTGGCCTAAAACAGGGAATTTTTACTAGGATTAAATGTCAGGAATTGTGAAAAACTGAGTTAAATGTATTTGGCTAAGGTGTATGTAAACTTCCGACTTCAACTGTATATTTATTGCTCTGGTACCACTACCTTCAATAACCCCAAAGGCCAATAACCCCATAACCCCTGGTAATCTAAACCTTATGGTTCAATCTAATGTTGTTTTTTAATCTAATTTCCTAGTGATTTTACAGTTGAGAGTTTGCAGAGTGACCCCTGTGTGTCCCGTATCAACAAATGTATTTGACCCAGGTTAAGAGAGTTGGGCCAGTAACCGGAAGGTCACTGGATTGAATCCCGAGCCGACTAAGTGAAACATCTGTCTGTGCCCTTGAGCAAGGCACTTACCTCTAATTGATCCTGTAAGTCACTCTGAATATGAGTGTCTGCTAAATGACAATTTATTTTTAAGTAAAATGTTACTGTGTGACTTTCAACCCCTCACCTTTTCCATTGTGGTCCAGGCCTGTCTGAGAGGAGTGGTGAAGCAGTCTGGTAGAGGCCCTCCTTCCCGGCATATATTAGACTCTATCTCCATCCGCACAGAGTCATCGAAACCCAGCGGTTTGGTGGCTTGGAGTGAGAAATACCTGGGGAGGGAACAGATCCCACCACTATTAAACTGGTGTCCTAATAAACAAGCCAGACTGAGTAATGCTGTGGTGTTTAGGCAAAGATATAGTGAAGGCAAATGTATAGTAAAGGCAAATGTATAGTAAAGGCAAATGTATAGTAAAGGCAAATGTATAGTAAAGGCAAATGTATAGTAAAGGCAAATGTATAGTAAAGGCAAATGTATAGTAAAGGCAAATGTATAGTAAAGGCAAATGTATAGTAAAGGCAAATGTATAGTAAAGGCAAATGTATAGTAAAGGCAAATACAGTGTAAAGATAAATACAGTGTAAAGACAAATACAGTGTAAAGACAAATACAGTGTAAAGACAAATACAGTGTAAAGACAAATACAGTGTAAAGACAAATACAGTGTAAAGACAAATACAGTGTAAAGACTCCTTACTACTAAGGTTCCTTACTTCCGGCGCCGACAGAGATGGCCGCCTCGCTTCGCGTTCCTAGGAAACTATGCAGTTTTTTGTTTTTTTACGTGTTATTTCTTACACTAGTACCCCAGGTCATCTTAGGTTTCATTACATACAGCCGAGAAGAACTACTGAATATAAGATCAGCGTCAACTCACCATCAGTACGACCAAGAATATGTTTTTCGCGATGCGGATCCTGTGTTCTGCCTTACAACCAGTGTAACGGAGTGGATCACATGCAGCGACCAAAAAAAAAAACGACTCAGAAAAAGAGGGAAACGAAGCGGTCTTCTGGTCAGACTCCAGAGACGGGCACATCGTGCACCACTCCCTAGCATTCTTCTTGCCAATGTCCAGTCTCTTGACAACAAGGTTGATGAAATCCGAGCAAGGGTAGCATTCCAGAGGGACATCAGAGACTGTAACGTTCTCTGCTTCACGGAAACATGGCTAACTGGAGAGACGCAATCCGAAGCGGTGCAGCCAGCGGGTTTCTCCACGCATCGCGCCGACAGAAACAAACATCTTTCTGGTAAGAAGACGGGCGGGGGCGTATGCCTTATGGCCAACGTGACATGGTGTGATGAAAGAAACATACAGGAACTCAAATCCTTCTGTTCACCTGATTTAGAATTCCTCACAATCAAATGTAGACCGCATTATCTACCAAGAGAATTCTCTTCGATTATAATCACAGCCGTATATATCCCCCCCAAGCAGACACATCGATGGCTCTGAACGAACTTTATTTAACTCTCTGCAAACTGGAAACGATTTATCCGGAGGCTGCATTCATTGTAGCTGGGGATTTTAACAAGGCTAATCTGAAAACAAGACTCCCTAAATTTTATCAGCATATCGATTGCGCAACCAGGGGTGGAAAGACCCTGGATCATTGTTACTCTAACTTCCGCAACGCATATAAGGCCCTGCCCCGCCCCCTTTCGGAAAAGCTGACCACGACTCCATTTTGTTGATCCCTGCCTACAGACAGAAACTAAAACAAGAAGCTCCCACGCTGAGGTCTGTCCAACGCTGGTCCGACCAAGCTGACTCCACACTCCAAGACTGCTTCCATCACGTGGACTGGGAGATGTTTCGTATTGCGTCAGACAACAACATTGACGAATACGCTGATACGGTGTGCGAGTTCATTAGAACGTGCGTTGAAGATGTCGTTCCCATAGCAACGATTAAAACATTCCCTAACCAGAAACCGTGGATTGATGGCAGCATTTGTGTGAAACTGAAGGCACGAACCACTGCTTTTAATCAGGGCAAGGTGTCTGGTAACATGACTGAATACAAACAGTGCAGCTATTCCCTCCGCAAGGCTATCAAACAAGCTAAGCGCCAGTACAGAGACAAAGTAGAATCTCAATTCAACGGCTCAGACACAAGAGGCATGTGGCAGGGTCTACAGTCAATCACGGACTACAGGAATAAACCCAGCCCAGTCACGGACCAGGATGTCTTGCTCCCAGGCAGACTAAATAACTTTTTTGCCCGCTTTGAGGACAATACAGTGCCACTGACACGGCCTGCAACGGAAACATGCGGTCTCTCCTTCACTGCAGCCGAAGTGAGTAAGACATTTAAACGTGTTAACCCTTGCAAGGCTGCAGGCCCAGACGGCATCCCCAGCCGCGCCCTCAGAGCATGCGCAGACCAGCTGGCCGGTGTGTTTACGGACATATTCAATCAATCCCTATACCAGTCTGCTGTTCCCACATGCTTCAAGAGGGCCACCATTGTTCCTGTTCCCAAGAAAGCTAAGGTAACTGAGCTAAACGACTACCGCCCGTAGCACTCACATCCGTCATCATGAAGTGCTTTGAGAGACTAGTCAAGGACCATATCACCTCCACCCTACCTGACACCCTTGACCCACTCCAATTTGCTTACCGCCCAAATAGGTCCACAGACGATGCAATCTCAACCACACTGCACACTGCCCTAACCCATCTGGACAAGAGGAATACCTATGTGAGAATGCTGTTCATCGACTACAGCTCGGCATTCAACACCATAGTACCCTCCAAGCTCGTCATCAAGCTCGAGACCCTGGGTCTCGACCCCGCCCTGTGCAACTGGGTACTGGACTTCCTGACGGGCCGCCCCCAGGTGGTGAGGGTAGGCAACAACATCTCCTCCCCGCTGATCCTCAACACTGGGGCCCCACAAGGGTGCGTTCTGAGCCCTCTCCTGTACTCCCTGTTCACCCACGACTGCGTGGCCATGCACGCCTCCAACTCAATCATCAAGTTTGCGGACAACACAACAGTGGTAGGCTTGATTACCAACAACGACGAGACGGCCTACAGGGAGGAGGTGAGGGCCCTCGGAGTGTGGTGTCAGGAAAATAACCTCACACTCAACGTCAACAAAACTAAGGAGATGATTGTGGACTTCAGGAAACAGCAGAGGGAACACCCCCATCCACATCGATGGAACAGTAGTGGAGAGGGTAGCAAGTTTTAAGTTCCTCGGCATACACATCACAGACAAACTGAATTGGTCCACTCACACAGACAGCATCGTGAAGAAGGCGCAGCAGCGCCTCTTCAACCTCAGGAGGCTGAAGAAATTCGGCTTGTCACCAAAAGCACTCACAAACTTCTACAGATGCACAATCGAGAGCATCCTGGCGGGCTGTATCACCGCCTGGTATGGCAACTGCACCGCCCTCAACCGTAAGGCTCTCCAGAGGGTAGTGAGGTCTGCACAACGCATCACCGGGGGCAAACTACCTGCCCTCCAGGACACCTAGACCACCCGATGCTACAGGAAGGCCATAAAGATCATCAAGGACATCAACCACCCGAGCCACTGCCTGTTCACCCCGCTGTCATCCAGAAGGCGAGGTCAGTACAGGTGCATCAAAGCTGGGACCGAGAGACTGAAAAACAGCTTCTATCTCAAGGCCATCAGACTGTTAAACAGCCACCACTAACATTGAGTGGCTACTGCCAACACACTGTCAATGACACTGACTCTACTCCAGCCACTTTAATCATGGGAATTGATGGGAAATGATGTAAATATATCACTAGCCACTTTAAACAATGCTACTTTATATAATGTTACTTACCCTACATTATTCATCTCATATGCATACGTTGATACTGTACTCTATATCATCGACTGCATCCTTATGTAATACATGTATCACTAGCCACTTTAACTATGCCACTTGGTTTACATACTTATCTCATATGTATATACTGTACTCGATATCATCTACTGTATCTTGCCTATGCTGCTCTGTACCATCACTCATTCATATATCCTTATGTACATATTCTTTATCCCCTTACACTGTGTATAAGACAGTAGTTTTTTTGGAATTGTTAGTTAGATTACTTGTTCGTTATTACTGCATTGTCGGAACTAGAAGCACAAGCATTTCGCTACACTCGCATTAACATCTGCTAACCATGTGTATGTGACAAATAAAATTTGATTTGATTTGATTTGACAAATATAGTGTAAAGACAAATACAGTGTAAAGACAAATACAGTGTAAAGACAAATACAGTGTAAAGACAAATACAGTGTAAAGATAAATATAGTGTTTAAATATAGTGTTCAGATAAATAGTGTTTAGATAAATATAGTGTAAAGACAAATACAGTGTAAAGATAAATATAGTGTAAAGACAAATACAGTATAAAGACAAATATAGTGTAAAGACAATGATGGTGTGAAACCAAAGATATTAAGCAAATACACTCAGTGGCTAGTTTATTAGGTACACCCATCTAGTACCGGCTCGGACGCACTTTCCTCCAAAACAGCCCGAATTCTCTGGGGAATGGATTCTACAAGGTGTCGGAAATGTTCCACAGGTATGTTTGTCCATGCTGACGCAATGGCATCATGCAGTTGCTGCAGATTGGAAGGCAGTACATTCATGTTGTGAACAGCCCGTTCCATCTCATCCCAAAGATGCTCTATTGCAGTGGTCACCAACCTTTTGAGTCAAGATCACTGAGTCAAAACGCAAGCCAAGATTTACTACTCATATTTTTTTTTTCCAAACAGGACTTTAAAAAAAATATAAACCCATGCAACATGAACCAATTGAAAACAGTTCTGTAGCAATAAGGTTTATGCAGTAGGCTATAAGCCCAATAAATTATCACTGTATATTGGCTTTGCTTCAATTGCCCTGCCAATGTTGTTCTTCTCAGACCATTTTGAAATTATATTTTAACATTTTAGGTATATGATCACACTGGTAATAGATCCACAGCTGAGTGAGCTCAATCTTTTTTAAAATTTTTTATAGGACTTTCTCCGCTGAGAAAGGGGGTCAGTCTTCCAGCTGATGGCAAAACTTAAGTCGCACTGCATTATTTCTGCCTTATGCACCAATTCATGTTGTTACTCCTATGAACAGAGAAAGTTAAATATTCTTTGATATTCGAAAAGACAAGCCACTAATAATAACAATGTTAGCTTATCGGAAAACGTTGCTATACTCATTCATTGCAGCTGTTGCAGTGCTGTTTGCAGCGTGAATGGAAGTAGGGAAAACACACATTTTATGGCTTATAAGTGTTACTCATAAAAACAGCAGCTCTTTGCTGTATTCGTTGAGTCTCTCTAGTCATGGTTTTAAACGTTTAGAAATCTCACAGTATCACATTTGCTATGCGTTCCAGGCTTCTTTTTACAGTCTACGGCTCGAGGAAACTTTGCAGGCACAGTGATCTGACCTCTCAATGGCCAGTGATCGTCCTATAATTGCACTTGATTTGCTCTCTGAGCCTGCTGGGTAGGCAGAGTTCTACCTTCAGACACATGAAATGATTCAAAATGGGAACACTTTGCCTTCCTGGCGATAGGGCTACTAAATCAAATGCACCTACCACCAAAAGTGCAAAATATATAAAAATAGGAATACAAGGCTTTATTGTTTGTTTTTAACCAAAATGTTTGGTGATTGACTGGGAATGCCTTGGAGACCACTGCTCCAATGGGTTTGGTCAGCAGCAATGTTCAGATACGCTGTGGTGTTCAATCATTGCTCAATTGGTCTCAAGGGACCTAACATGTGCCAGGAAAACATTCCTCACACCATTACACCCCCGCCACCAGCCTGTACCGTTGACACCAGGCAGGATAGGGCCATGGACTCATGCTGCTTCTGCCAAATTCTGACTGACTCATCAGAAGACTAGGGAATGTTTTTCTCAATTGTTCAGTGTTGGTGATTGCGTGACCACTGAAGCCGCTTCTTCTTGTTTTTAGATGATAGAAGTGGAACACGATGTGATCGTCTGCTGCAATAGCCCATCCGTGACAAGGAGTTGTGCGTTCTGAGATTCCGTTCTGCACACCGTTGTACTGTGCCGTAATTGGTCTGTTTGTGGCCCGCCTGTTAGCTTGCAAGATTCTTGCCATTCTTCTTCGACCTCTCACATCAACGAGTTGTTTTCACCCACAACACTTCCACTGATTGGATGTTTTTGTTTATCACACCATTCTCAGTAAACCCTAGACAGTGTCGTGCGTGAAAAGCCCAGGAGGACGGACGTTTCTGAGATACTGAATCCGGCACGCCTTGGACCGACAACCATACCACACTCAAAGTCGCTTAGTTTTGCCCATTCTAATGTTCAATCGAACAGTAACTGAATGCATCAATGCCTGTCTGCCTTCTTTATATAGCAAGCCATGGCCACGTGACTCAGTGTCTGTAGGAGCAAACCATTTTCATGAACGGGGTGGTATAACCTAATAAACTGGCCACAGTTTATATATAAAGAAACGGATGGCTTACTTGTCATAGAGGATCATGGCGTCATTCTGGGCCTCCTGGCCGTCGTATTGTCCCGCCATTGCAGCCAGCTGGTCCTGGAAGTTATCTGCTGCTAGCCAGAACTGCAGGATATTCACAGCGTCCTCCTTCTCCATGTACTGGGGAGACACACAGACACACACCATGTTAGCTTCATTAAAAATGACTCTTCTATTAACACCTACCATATGACTCTAATGTCAAATAGAATAGAGAAGAATAGAAACAAATAGATTAGATACACCAGTAGCACTAACAGCAATAACACCAATGAATAAAACAGCAATTAATATGAATTAACTTGATAACATACTGTGGTTGTGTTTAAACAACATCAATTGTGGGGTCCAGTTGTTGTGCTCACCTCAGAGAAGTAGAATAGGGCCGACTCACAGAACAAGATGTCTGCCAGAAACACTGAGCCACTGGTCAACACTTCCATCTGGTACTTACAGAAATGATGGCTGCGCAAGAATTCACTAAAGTGCCTGGGAAATATAAATGATATGTGATCACATTTACATTTATGATAGAAGAGTGGATATACGAGTGGATAGGTGTATAAGAGAACATTGGTTACACTTTAATCATAGGAGACAAATCATGAACCATACAGAAAAACACTGGCATTCAACATGAACTCATATGAGAAAATGTCAATCTTTCAATGGATACTAGAACATGAAGACTGGAGAATCTAAAACGTACTGTTCCTCCATGATGGAGAAGACGACTGACTGTGCAATGACAAAGCAGTTTGGGTCCACCATTCCATCCTCGCCACAGATTTTAGCTGGCAAAGTGGAGAAAGGGACTAAAACAGTCACAATCACACAACGGATTATCAATTCATCCACAAATTAGTTATCCTGAAACTTTGTTAAATGTACTTCACAGACGAGAGAGGATTAGGGCAGATTTGATCTTTAACTAGGTCTAACCTTCATAGGAATGCATACAGTACTCATACAGTTCTGATAAAATACTCATACAGTACATACACACAGACTACACTGTCTTACAGTCAAAGTCAATACTAATGGCAAACAGGTGGGGGTACTAATTTCTTACCGACTATGTCGTTTCTAATCTGTTCTGTGATGGGGATGGGCCTAGCAGCGTCTGGAGAGATGTACTTGGTGAAGATGTTCACTGCATCTCTCTCTATACCTACAACACACAGGTGAAAATGGTTAACAGTCTGTCACAGGTGTCAAATTGTGTACAACTCAGATATTGTTACCTTCAACGTGCAATTAAAATAAATGAAACTTATTCTCACAGCCAGTTGTTTCACATGGTGGAGATTCGAACAAAAATAGCTAATACACAACCCTTACCTTGTCAGAGTGTTATGCAGTCATAACAGTAAGGTAGGAATAGAGAGAAATTATGGTACAGACATTATGGCCCAACACAAACATGCATAAAAACACTAATTATAGCCCAACTCATAAAAAAGGATTGTGAGAACAGCCATAGCGTCTCTTTGTAACATTCACCACCAGCCGGCTCAGACACTCCAGGCTACTTACTTAACCATTATTTGTACAGGTAAATTAAGAACAGATTTTGATTTACATATTTATTTATGAAGACCAGTCAAACGTACTCTTCATGAGCTTGTCTGAGAGCTCCTTGAGGGCGTGGGTGGACTGCAGCTTGAAGGGGGTCCCTGTCCTGGAATTCTGCCTGGGGGGGGTATCTTCCCTGCTGGGGGTGCCTGGCCTCTGGTCCACTAAGGAGCTAAAGGAGTCCCTGTGGACGAGCTGCGCAGTGGGGCCTTCACTACTGTTACTGTTTATCTCCTGGGGGCTGGGGGTAAGGGGGTGAGATGAGGGGGCCTGGGGACGGAGGGTAGGTCCATGTCTGGCGGGGAGGAGGGCTCGGGGGAGACAGGGGTGGAGGCAGGCTCGGCAAGGGAGCTGTGTTTGATGGAGTTGAGACTGTTGGCCCGGACCCGGCACCAGCTGGTTGAGCGGAAGCTCTCTGCCTCCAGCCAAAAGCGGACCAAGTGGTCGGACCCACGGGCCTCCTGGAACTGGATGTAGTAGGGCATGGCCACATTGTCCCGCAGGATCTGGTCCACTGTCTTAGACAGGCGTGAACGCGTCTCAGAGGCCAGGTAGTTCACACTAGAGTGCCCTGAAAACACACCATAATACTGAATAAAACCACTGTACAACCATAGAGTATGATCACACTGGACCGTTCTGAAACACACAATGAACCAATCAAAACATCAATCAAACGTCTTTATAAAGCCCTTTCTACATAATCCGTTCTTACAAAGTCTAACCCAGCCTAAACAGACACAGCGGACCACAGCATACTGAATGAAACCACTCACGATCATCCATAGTAAAAAAATAATACTTATCTAAAACCTATTCAACTATGGCACTGTTCCCAGGTCATATGATCAGGGAGGCCATGTGAATGTATGACTGAAGCCTGGCTGGAGGCCTCCATTACATAATGGACTAGAGTAGGAGCACTAAACAGTGATCTGGTGTTTTGTGATGAGTGTTGTGTGCTCCTAGTATCAGCTCCAGAGAGTGGGCAGGCTGCCACGTATGACTGATAACCGGCAGCTCAGCCCCCTCTCCCACCCCTTCACTCCTCTCTCCTTCCACCCCTCCCTTTCTCTCTCTCACTCCTGTACAATAGTTCACACCCTCAGAGCACTGTCTGGGGTCTAGTCACTGTAGCACAGTATAGTCACGCTACCCTACTGCATTTCAAGGCCCCACCCTCCCCCAACACCGGTAAGTAAAGACCTGTCCCAGCACTATCATAAACATTACTGGTGTAGCTGGCTGCTGTGGCACTATAAACCTAGTGCCTGATATCTACCTATTTATGAAATGGTTCATTTAAATAGCCTACATCAGAGAAAATAAGATTTAGGGAGTTCTTATGTATCGTAATCAAATCATGTAATTGTCACATGCGCTGAATACAACAAGTGTTGTAGTAACTTTACCATGAAATGCTTACTTACAAGCCCTTTCCCAACAATGCAGTTAAAAGTTAAGAAAATTTGACAAATGGATAAAAATAAAATAGTAACACAATATAATAACACAAAATAACAATGATGAGGCTATACAAAGGCTATATACAAGGACTACCGGTAACGAGTCAGTTTACTGGGATACGAGGTAGTTGGGGAGATCGATTGAGGTAATATGTACATGTAGGTTTGGTTAGGTTAGTTGATTGATTTAAGTACTATGTACAGGTTGCCATTTAATTAACCAGAAAACTTCAGTACAGGGTTTTTTCTGGATAAAAAAGGGGCTTAGGTGGTGGGCATGGCAGAGGACATGGCAATGAGCACGGACAGTCCGTCGGGGTGGATACATTTTAGAAAAAATATTTGAGGCCCCCATCTTGGCGGTGTTGAGAAATATGAGCATTTTTAAAGGAATACTTTGGGATTTTGGCAATGAGGCCCTTCATCTACTTCCCAAAATTCAGATTAACTAGTGGATACCATTTGTAGGTCTCTGTGTCCAGTATGAAGAAAGTTAGATGTAGTTTTGCGAGTCAATGGTAACTAGCATTAGCACAATGACTGGAAATCTATGGGTATCTGCTAGAATAGACTTCCAGTCATTGCACTAATTTAAAAAATGTGTAGTGGATCATTTATTTTTCAGTTTTAAATAGTTTCCTGCAATTCTATGCATTTCCCATGGCTTATTTTGCTCTAAAATAAAAATGAAATACACAAAACAATGAATTTAGTAGTATTCATTTTATTAGTTATCCCTGACTGTCTAGCTTTTATTTGAGTTATTGTTAGTTCTTAAAGATTATATTATAAAAAAATATATATAGGTCCATTAAATTTTCTACATACTTCAAATTTGGTCTTAGTTGTTTAAGTTTACACTTAGGGTTTTTACAATGTATTATTTACACTGTTTGGAAAAATGCTTAGGCGGCCAACCCAATGATTACAACGGCAGCAGAAAAATACCTGCAGTATGATGCATGAGATATAAGGAGTTTTCCTGATCAGGTCCCTCAGGAAAAGCTCTGGGCCCTAGTTATGAGTCATACTAAAAATCTTTGCTGGTAGTGTGCTGGTTGATCAAAAGGCTAACTCATGCAGGAGTGCGTTGCAGGATTAGCCTTGAACCAATTGCTTGTGGAAAGGCCAGGCCCGTTGGTATTAAAACCAATTCCACCAGCACCATATCCACCACCTACTATTATCACATTGTATCAACTCGCTGAAGCATTGGCACACACGGTCCAGTCAGAAGGAGAACTTAAAAGAGAAAGATCATCCATTAAAATCACTCTAAATAACTTTTTTTTCTTTCTTAGATCTAGGATGAGTTTAGCCTTTTATTTATTTACATTTTATTTTACCCCCTTTTCTCCCCAATTTCGTGGTATCCAATTGTTAGTAGTTACGATCTTGTCTCATCGCTACAACTCCTGTACGGGCTCGGGAGAGACGAAGGTCGAAAGCCATGCGTCCTCCGAAACACAACCAAACCAAGCCGCACTGCTTCTTAACACAGTGCGCATCCAACCCGGAAGCCAGCTGCACCAATGTGTCGGAGGAAACACCGTGCACCTGGCGACTTGGTTAGCGCGCACTGCACCCGGCCTGCCACGGGAGTCGCTAGTGCGCGATGAGACAAGTATATCCCTACCGGCCAAACCCTCCCTAACCCGGACAACGCTAGGCCAATTGTGCGTCACCCCATGGACCCCCTGGTCGCGGCCGGCTGCGACAGAGCCTGGGCTCGAACCCTGAGTCTCTGGTGGCACAGCTAGCACTGCGGTGCAGTGCCCTAGAGAGTTTAGCCTTTTAAATTATAATAAATAAGAGCGGTCACTTAATCCTAGATCAGCACTTCTTCTCTGAAACGCTTGTGAATAAGTTTCCTGAAAACTATGAGACAAATCAGAAGAATACTGGAGGCACATACCCAGATCCCCAAAGTGTGCAGCCTCCATGTGGCTGGGCTGTTTCTTGAGGATGGCCGTGCGTCCGTGGGCAAAGGAGTCCATGTTTGCAGAGATGGCGTTGATGGCCACATGGCTGGGCCCCGCCACCTCCAGGATGGCATGGTGGTTACGGAGGCTATGGGAGGGGGAGTGGGGGCTTGCTGGGGCTACCAGGGCTGGGGTTACAGGGGAGGAGGAGGATGGAAACATTGGTATCTTATTTCCTTTGATCAATACAGAATGTAGGCTTAGCTTTCTAGAGAGAAACCCAAAACACCAACAAAGTATGTTATGTACGAGGTTATGGGTTCTGAAAAAGGCCTACTTCTTTAACTGAATGGTATAGTGATCTAGTACATAACTGTGCCCAGTTAGAGCTCAGTGGGTGCTGGGACACTTTCTTTCTTTAACGCTGGGGTGTGGGGATTGCGAGACAGTGTGCTCTGTGTAAATGTTAACTTAGCCCTTTGAGCCTGTCTAAGAATATAAAATATTTCACTGGCATCTCTCTAAAAGCTCTTAAACACAATAATTTAAAGTCTGAACTTTGGACATAAATTAGGCCTACTAGCTGATATATGTGTGTTATTACCTAAATCAATACATTCTCTCTCAGTACATTTACAAAGACAAATATAAACACCTACAAAAAGAGAAAGCTCAGAGGGAAATACCGCTACCTTCAAAAAAATGAGTGAACATAACACTTCAACTAAAGAGACACTTGACTGCTTTCAAAGAACTTCACACAAGGACCTTATTTCCTCTCTATTTTCAGGGCTGCTAAAAAATGAAACATCAGACGGCAGCAGCACAGTATTATAATTCATCATTTCAAAGAAGTAGTAGTTCGGTACCCACCTCTATTGACTTTTACATCAACTGGTTGCTCGGGTTCCTTGCCTTTTGCTATGGGTCAAAAAGGAATTACATAGCATTGTAATTAGAGTAGGCTCTAACATTTGATTCACAATGCAGGGTGAGATCAGTGACCGGAATACTGTGCCTGAGTTTCATTGTAGGGTAAAGCCATATGGATGATGATGATGCAGTGTCACTGAAAACTTAAAGGGATCATTTGGGATTTTGGCAACACGGTCCTGAACTCGTGGATATCATTTTTATGTCTCTGCGTGCAGTTTGAAGGAAGATGCTAACTAGCAGATACCCATAGACCTCCAGTCATTGTAGCAGATACCCATAGACCTCCAGTCATTGTGCTAATGCTAGTTAGCATTGGCTTGCCAAATTAACTTTAACTTCCTTCATACCGGGCAGAGACCTAAACATGGTATCCACAAGTTCGTCTGACTCTGTGGAAGTAGATAAAGGGCCTCATAGTCAAAATCCCGAAGTACCTTTAACTATACAGTTACATAATGGCCTAGGCCTGGTCGGGAAACAGATATGCCTGTGACAGTGGGATAACCTTGACTGTTAAGCAAACTAATAATTATAACTATTTCCCTCACTGTCATGCACAGATAAGACAAGGAGAGAGGAGCAAACTACTTGTGTGAGGCTCCTAATTGGAATAGAACAGAGTTATTCTTCACATTGAAGCATGGCTGCTATCTTACAAGGTGTGTTTGTTGACTAGAGCGGCCTTGGTCTATCAGCTCGATGTTACTTCATTGTCATGTTGTTACTGCAAAGAACCCTCATCATCACCATAAAGAACAGTCCAGAACAGAACCAAAGTCCTGTTTTTCTACACATTTCAGTCCTCCTCCATTACATAAAGTAACAGACAATGCCTGGTTACAATTGTGTGGTGAAAGTGAACCTTTTGCGCATGACATAAATAGTTTTCCAGAGGCGCTTTCAGTGTTCAGTAGAGAAGTGGGGGAAAGATGGAAGGCTCTTTTTCATTTAGAGGCATCAGATGGTTAGCACATGGTTATGTCTACCCACCTCAAAGAGCTTTATAATTTCAATCTGTATATAAATAGGTCTCTGCATATGACTGATTGTTATCATCATCATTTCATATTATCCATGGTTTGCACTGTTGGCCAAATACTTTACAGTAGCTGTCAAGACAAATGTGTGTTGTGTGTTTTTTACTAGCCCCAGGAATGGAGGTCTATAGTTTGGGCTAGTGATTTACATGCAATCATTTTTGCTTTTATGTCTTCGGACCACAATTCCAAGGTAAATACTGAGTTAGCCTGGAGCAGTGGTCACCAACCTTTTCTTGAGTCAAAATCATTTTCTGAGTCAAAATCCCTTTCTGGGTCAAAATGCAAGACGAGATCTACCGCTCAGATTGAAATGACTTAAAAGCACAAGCTATGCAACACTAACCAATCAAAAACAGTTATGTAAACAATGAGGTTTGTGCAGTAGGCTATTGGCCTAATACATTATCACTGCATATTGGCTATGCTTGAATTTCCCAGCCAATGTTGTTCTTCTCAAACCATTTTGAAGTTGTATTTCAACATTTTTGGTATATGATCACTGGTAAAATACTATTTATTTTATTACTTGTGAGGCACAGCTGAATTTTCTCTTTTTTTTTACTGGACTGACAGCCTGCAGCTTATGGTCAGTCTGAGGGGAGGGAGGGAGCAGAGGTTCTATGATCTCCTTACTCCTATGATCAGAGAAAGTGCATTATTCCTCGATATTAAAAAAGATAAAAGCGCAAATAATAACAAAGATAGATTATCATAACATGTGCATTGTATGGCTTATAGACAGTGCTGCATAACAACTTAAACATGAATTTACTCATAAAAATTGCAGTTCTTTGCTGTATTCGTTGGTTTTAAAAGGTTTTAAATGTCACATTATCAACTTTGGTGTGCGTTTGAGGTTTCTTTTTACAGTCCTAGTGTGCGAAGAAACTGTGCAGACACCGTGATCTGAGCTATCTGATTGACCAGCGGTGGAAATACAGTTGCACTTGATTTGCTCTCAAGGCCTGCCGGGTAGGCGGAGTTCTACCTCCAGACACATGAAACGGTTAAAAAAAAGCAGCACTTTGACTTGCCGGCGCTAGGGCAGCTGAATCAAGTGCACCTACACTCAACAGCGCGAAACGAATAAAAATAAGAATGCGAAGGCTTGATTTGTATCGTTGTTTTTTTTTTACATACATGTTTGATGATCGACTAGGAATGTCTTGGAGATCGACCGGTTGGTGACAACTAACCAAGAGCCATTAAACTAAACGCCACCAGAATTTCCAACATGCCAATGAAGAATGCCTAGCCCTAAACCTACTTATAACGTTACTTGCATGGGGAGCTATCCATCCAACCACCATGGCATAGTTGACTGGCATGGAAGACAGCCAGTGACCTAAACTAAAGAAACATTACCGTGAAATTATTAGGAAATCAGCAAATGTAAGGCTTTCAGGTTAATTAGTATCTAGGTAATAACCAACATAATCTACATTCTCCAAAAATTAATTGCTATCGATCATGGTCAGGTATACTAGTAGCTAGCTGAGTATTAGCACCACAGCATCAGCTAGCTAACGTTAGCTACTTAACGTTAGCAGTAGCAAAAACTATTGAGAAGGAAAGCTGCATTAGCTAGATCGTGTGGCTGCCAGTTTTAGCTCTTCAGATTTGAAACACATAACTACAGAAACAAATTGGTATTTGCTATATTATCCAGCGGATATTTTGTCGGCGTGGACTTGACACAAACCTGTCAAGCGCATTCTCATCTGTCATTACTAGCCATCGCGCATTCCTCAACCTCTCCCGCGAGCCCCTTTACGCCCTTTGGCTCGCGCTAGCCGGCTATCATACTTCCTTACCTTTCCTTCTGAAAAACGACATGACGATTTTCACGCTGTGAATGTATCCTCAGCTCAATGACAACATCCCGTGGATTCCCGAGTCCCTTCATTCATATACGTCGATTCTTGACGATGGTAATGGGTTTATTTGCGACCGAGGAGAATGGGCTGTCAAATCCAAAACTTCCCCCTTCTGCGACCAGTGGCCATATTGTCAATATTGTCTCACTTCCGGACATGATGATGCGGCAGCGTTGTGGGAAACTTGCATTATTTGTTAGTGACGGTAGAGGGCAGGGTCCACAGTGGGGCTATTTTACTGTAGAACACTATACTAGGGGTGTAATCATTAGTCCAAACCCTAGTCATGGTCCCAAAACGAGAGTTTCTATTGGACAAATTCAGGTATGTCCCGCCCAGTTTCGTTCGTTTTGCGCCCCATGGGTGTAATCGTTACTCCAAACAGTTAACGAAAACTAGCGTTTCAATTGGACAGGTTCAGCAACAGGACGGGTCCAACTGTTTGGAGTAATGATTACACCCCTCTGCGAAAGGGAATAGAAAGGAACACTGCGCAACCTAGCTCTCCAACGTGCATGAGGTGCGAACTCAAGTGAAGAGGATATTCAGCAACTCTTGGTTAACAGTGGATGTTGATAATAATAGTAAAAACAACGCAATTCGGCACTTCTGGGTCTTACAGAAAGAAAAACAAAAGTAGACTTTTAAACATTTTCAAATTTCTAAAAGTCTAAATCAATCGCAATGGGAATACAAATATTGTGTTTGGTTAAAGGGGCAATCAGCAGTTGCTACATTCATTTTTGGAATTATAATATGTAGGCTACCCATTGATTCTTGAAGAATATAACCTATAAATGCATCATGAGCTTAGTTCAACTGTAGTACCCCATCAGAACCAAAAAAAAAGAGATCAACTCACATTTGATTTGTCACATGTTTTGTAAGCAACAGGTGAAGACTAACAGTGAAATGATACTTACAGGCCCTTCCCAACAAGGCAGAGAGAAAAAATATAAATAATAGAAACAATAACACAAAGAATAAATACACAATGAGTCGCAATAACTTGGCTATATACCGGGGTACCAGTACAGAGTCCATGTGCATGGGTACAAGGTAATTGAGGTAGATTATGTACATGTATGTAAGGGTAAAGTGACTAGGCAACAGTATAGATAATAAACAGTAGCAGCAGCGTATGTGATGAGTCAAGAGTTAGTGCAGTCGGGCACCTTGCAGTCGGATGCCAAGCAGTTGCCATACCAAGCAGGGATGCAGCCGGTCGAGATGCTCTCAATGGTACAGTTGTAGAACTTTCTCAGGATCTAGGGACCCATGCCAAATCTTTTCAGCCTCCTGAGGGGGAAGAGGTATTTTCGTGCCTTCTTCACGGCTGTGTTGGTGTGTGTGGACCATGATAATTCCTTAGGGATGGGGTCACAGAGGAACTTCAAGCTCTCGACCCGCTCCACTACAGCCCACTACACCTTGTTTTACTGCAATGTTTGTAAACAAACTGAAACATGGTTAAAACTACAGTGCATTCGGAAAGTATTCAGACCTCTTGACTTTTTCCACATTGTGTTGCATTACAGTCTTAGTCTAAAATTGATTCAATAAAACATGTTCCTGATCAATCTACACACAATACCCGATTATAACAAAGTGAGAACAGGTTTTTAGAATTTTTTTGCAAATGTATTAAAACTAAAAAACAGAAATACTTTATTTACGTAAGAATTCAGACCCTTTGCTATGAGACTCAAAATTGAGCTATGGGTGGATCCTGTTTCCATTGATCATCCTTGATGTTTTTACAACTTGATTGGAGTCCACCTGTGGTAAATTCAATTGATTGGACTTGATTTGGAAAGGCACACATCTGTCTATATAAGGTGCCACAGTTGACAGTGCCTGTCAGATGCGTTGGGAAGAAAGCCGAGGAAGATGGCGGAAGTGGATGCTGAGTTTGAATTAAGCAGCGCGTTGAGTAAATTTGGTGAAGACGAATGTTCTGAATGGACAACAGTAATATCAAAAACTGGAACAAAAAGTCAATTGTCTAAAATTGGAGTGAAGGATACGTGTGTAAATGATAGTGAATCACCTCTTGTTGGGATGCATTTGTTGAGTAAGGATGCGTATGTGCGAAACCCGTTTGAGGTGTCAAAAATTGTGAAGTATGTGCTTGGAAAAGTGGAGTCTATCAAAGTGACCAGGAGTGGTCTTATTCTGATTGTATTTCTGAAGAGCAGAGGAAGATTGCAGTGGGCCTTAAAAGAATCCAGACAACAGAAGTTTTGTGTTTTGAACTTCGGGGTAGAGCACCTGTCAAAGGAGTCATCTCAGGGGTGATGACGGATGTTCCGGTTGAATAACTGAAGATAATTCCTGGTGTGGTTGGTTCCCGGTGTCTGACACGCTGGGTGAATGGAGAGAAAGAAGAAAGTCTGTCGGTCCTGTTGTTTTTTGATAAAGAGCAAATACCTATGCATGTAAAGCTTGGTTATGTAAGATACGCCATAAGAGCTTTTGTCCCCAAACCACTGCAGTGTAAGAATTGCAAAGGATTTGGCCATGTTTCAAGTGAGTGCAGACAAACAGAATATACTGAAGAAAGTTGTGTAGAAAGACGACGGTGTTGCAATTGTGGTGGGGATCATGATCCTGAGTTTCTGGGGTGCCCTATAAGGGTGAAGGAAATTGAGGTGGAAAAAGTTAGGGCAGTCAATAGAATCTCCTATGCTGAGGTGATATAAAGAATTGAGAAAACAGTGATGCTTGTGAAGAGATGGAAGTGGACGCACCACAGCCTGTAGTAAATGTTTTCTGCCAGACAAAAGATACCCTGTGTGTTAAATAGGTGGATTTTGTTGTGTTCATTGCCAAAGTTATAAACTGTACAGTACAAGTCTAAAAAAAAGTAGAAGAAACTAGACTACATTATTGTGGCTGCAGCAGAAACGTTTTTGGGACTCAAGGATTTTACATTGAAAGACTTGCAAGGGGTACTGGTGCCGGAAGACCCGCCCTCCCAGGCTCCCCTTGAGCCTGTGTAGGGATCAGATCTGTTAATGAATTTTTTTAATAGAAGTTGTTTGATTTATTTTTTGGCAGTATTTTGGCAGTTCAGGTTTTGGGGAATCCTCTTTCCATCCCGCATAGTAGATGGCGGGTGCACATTAAATTGTGTGATCGCCAATATACCATAAAAGAAGAAGTGCCTGCCAGAGAAAAACCCACAAGACTGGAATCCCCAAGACTTACAGAATAAGGCTGTAACTTAATAAAATATGGAAAAAGTCAATGGGGTCTGAATACTTTCTGAATGCACTGAACAAAAATATAAATGCCACATGCAGCAATTTCAAAGAATTTACTGAGTTACAGTTCATATAAGGAAATCATTACATTTAAATAAATTAGGCCCTAATCTATGAATTTCACATGTCTGGGCAGGGTGTGATCATAACAACATACAGGAACTCAAGTCCTTCTGTTCACCTGACTTAGAATTCCTCACAATCAAATGTCGACCGCATTATCTACCAAGAGAATTCTCCGATTATAATCACAGAGGCATATATTCCCCCCCAAGCAGACACATCGATGGCCCTGAACAAACTTTATTTGACTCTATGTAAACTCTAAACCACATATCCTGAGGCTGCATTCATTGTGGCTGGGGATTTTAACAAGGCTAATCTGAAAACAAGACTCCCTAAATTCTATCAGCATATTGATTGTGCTACCAGGGCTGGTATAACCCTGGATCATTGTTATTCTAACTTCCGCGACGCATATAAGGCCCTCCCCCGCCCTCCTTTTGGAAAAGCTGACCACGACAACCTTTTGTTGCTTCCAGCCAACAGACAGAGACTAAAACAGGAAGCACCCGCACTCAGGTCTGTTCAACGCTGGTCCGACCAATCTGATTCCACGCTTCAAGATTGCTTCAATCACGTGGATTGGGATATGTTCCGTACTGCGTCAAACAACAACATTGACGAATACGCTGATTCGGTGAGCGAGTTTATTAGCAAGTGCATCAGCGATGTAGTACCCACAGCAACTATTAAAACATTCCCAAACCAGAAACCGTGGATTCGCAGCTTTCGCGCGAAACTGAAAGTGTGAACCACTGCTTTTAACCAGGGCAAGGTGACCGGAAACATGACAAATACAAACTGTGTAGCTATTCCCTCCGCAAGGCAATCAAACAAGCTAAGCGTCAGTATAGAGACAAAGTAGAGTCGCAATTCAGCAGCTCAGACACAAGAGGTATGTGGCAGGGTCTACAGTCAATCACAGATTACAAAAGGAAAACCAGCCCCGTCGCGGACCAGGATGTCTTGCTCCCAGACAGACTAAACAACTTCTTTGCTCGCTTTGAGGACAATACAGTGCCACTGACACGGCCCGCTACCAAAACCTGTGGACTCTCCTTCAGTGCAGCCGACGTGAGTAAAACAATTAAACGTGTTAACCCTCGCAAGGCTGCATGCCCAGACAGCATCCCCAGCCTCGTCCTCAGAGCATGGCAGACCAGCTGGCTGGTGTGTTTACAGACATATTCAATCAATCCTTATCCCAGTCTGCTGTTCCCACATGCTTCAAGAGGGCCACCATTGTTCCTGTTCCCAAGAAAGCTAAGGTAACTGAGCTAAACGACTACCGCCCTGTAGCACTCACTTCCGTCATCATGAAGTGCTTTGAGAGACTAGTCAAGGACCATATCACCTCCACCCTACCTGACACCCTAGACCTACTCCTATTTGCTTACCGCCCCAATAGGTCCACAGACGACGCAATCGCAACCACACTGCCCTAACCCATCTGGACAAGAGGAATACCTATGTGAGAATGCTGTTCATCGACTACAGCTCAGCATTTAACACCATAGTACCCTCCAAATTTATCATCAAGAGACCCTGGGTCTCGACCCCACCCTGTGCAACTGGGTACTGGACTTCCTGACGGGCCGCCCCCAGGTGGTGAGGGTAGGTAACAACAACTCCACCCCGCTGATCCTCAACACTGGGGCCCCACAAGGGTGCGTTCTGAGCCCTCTCCTGTACTCCCTGTTAACCCACGACTGCGTGGCCATGCAAGCCTTCAACTCAATCATCAAGTTTGCGACACTACAGTGGTAGGCTTGATTACCAACAACGAGACGGCCTACAGGGAGGTGGTGAGGGCCCTTGGAGTGTGGTGTCAGGAAAATAACCTCACACTCAACGTCAACAAAATGAAGGAGATGAACATGGACTTCAGGAAACAGCAGAGGGAACACCCCCCTATCCACATCGACGGGACAGTAGTGGAGAGGGTAGTAAGTTTTAAGTTCCTCAGCGTACACATCACAGACAAACTGAATTGGTCCACCCACACAGACAGCATGGTGAAAAAGGCGCAGCAGCGCCTTTTCAACCACAGGAGGCTGAAGAAATTTGGCTTGTCACCAAAAGCACTCACAAACTTTTACAGATGCACAATCGAGAGCATCCTGTTGGGCTGTATCACCGCCTGTTACGTCAACTGCTCCGCCCACAACCGTAAGGCTCTCCAGAGGATAGTGAGGTCTGCACTACGCATCGCCGGGGGCAAACTACCTGCCCTCCAGGACACCTACACCACCCGATGTCACAGGAAGGCCATAAAGATCATCAAGGACAACAACCACCCGAGCCACTGCCTGTTCACCCCGCTATCATCCAGAAGGCGAGGTCAGTACAGGTGCATCAAAGCAGGGACCGAGAGACTGAAAAACAGCTTCTGTCTCAAGGCCATCAGACTGTTAAACAGCCACCACTAACATTGAGTGGCTGCTGCCAACATACTGACTCAACTCCAGCCACTTTAATAATGTAAAAATGTATGTAAAAATGTATCACTAGCCACTTTAAACCATGCCACTTAATATAATGTTTACATACCCTACATTACTTATCTCATAAGTATATACTGTACCCTATACCATCTACTGCATCTTGCCATCTTTATGTAATACATGTATCACTAGCCACTTTAAACAATGCCACTTTATATGTTTACATACCCTACATTACTCATCTCATATGTATATACTGTACTCGATACCATCTACTGCATCTTGCCTATGCCATTCTGTACCATCCTTCATTCATATATATTTATATGTACATATTCTTAATCCCTTTGCACTTGTGTGTATAAGGTAGTTGTTGTGGAATTGTTAGGTTAGATTACTTGTTTGTTATTACTGCATTGTAGGAACTCGAAGCACAAGCATTTCGCTACACTCGCATTAACATCTGCTAACCATGTGTATGTGACAAATAAAAATTGATTTGATTTTTGCAGCTATGGGTGGGCCTTGGAGGGCACAGGCCCACCCACTTGGTAGCCAGGTCCAGCCAATCAGAATTAGTTTTTCCCCACAAAAGTGCTTTATTACAGACAGAAATGCACCTCAGCTCATGAAACATGTGACCAACACTTTAAATGTTGCTTTTATATTTTTGTTCAGTATATCATTTTGGTATCTTGGATGGTCAGTCCTGGCTTGCACCCATAGCCCTGTCTATTAATTTTAGAATGGTTGCGTTTCCCCAGCCCTATCCCTCAGCTTTTTGCTGAAACAATGTCGGGGAGGACGCTTTCTTATGTTTTCAACTGCTGATTGGACGTTTAAATCAGTTGCAGAAATCTGACCATTTCTTTTTGGCATAGACACGGACGCAGCCGGGAACTGGGCGCTGCCATGTTTGTATACATCCTGAGCCCCAGATTCCTCGTCCCGCCGCGTCTTCACCCCTTCGGTCCGCCCACCAGAATCCGCGCGAAACACAGTCGAACGAAGGACTCATGCCCGCTTCAGCCGCAATCACTCTAACGTCCTCCCTCAAACGGCCTCTGGGCTCCGACGCCCTGGTGGTCTCCTCAGCCAGATCCTCCAACGTCCATGCACACGCACCTCCTTGGCCATAATAGTCCCCTACCTCCACCTTCACATTCCCTCGAAGCATTGTCAACCCCCGTTCTCACCTACGGTAGCTAGCCACAGAAGTCAGCTAGCTAGCTGGCTAACTTTTATTAACGTTTTTACTTCTGACACCAATGTAATGACCTGACTAGATCATCAAGGAACAATTGTCCAGACAGAGGGTTGAGTTTACGAATTGACGGTTAATTAACCCAACTTTACACAGGCTACTGTTTGGCCGTAGCCCAATAAACGAAAGATACCCGACAAGCCAACCATGACATTCTCTTGTGAAGCCCAGACGTAAGAGTGAGAACAAATGCTAAACCTGGTCTTAACTTTCAATGTCCATCCCCCTGCCCAACCCCCCTCCACACCACTCCGCCAATCGCTGGGATGCCCTGGCATCAGAACATTCCAGGCATTCCTGTGATTGGCAGATAGCAGGTTGATTGGCATGTCGGCCCCGCGAACACTGGGTACGGGTAAGTACAACACAACCACCTACTAGCCTAACACATAACACACAGCTGTCTGTGCGGGTCGCTACAATATTATTGGCTAATATGTGCACCTGAAAATAAAGTGTTACTGAAATGCAAAACGATACAATTGTGCAATAAGTTGCAACCTGTTACCCTTGATGGGAAACTTAAACAGGTCTAGAGTGAGGTCTGTCAGCAAAATTGTTCTTCAGCCCTCGCTGCAACACTGTAGTGGCAAAGAGGAGGAAATTAAGATTTGAATCAGACAGACAGTTCAATATCATTTAAAACCAAGTGTTCGGCAAATCCATGCATACACTAAGTCACAATTTCCTAAATATGTTTTTACCGTCACACAATTCCTTCAATTTCGGGACATGTAACAGTAACTGTTCAGTCTTGCTGAGTCTGCTATTCTGTATCATGTATCATCTTCAAGCCTCGAGCGACTGAAGATCACAGATTGGTCATCGCGTTTGTGATCTGCATAAAACATTTGGGAAATGCTGCTTTTTTTTACCGCCTACCACGCCAAGTTCGCGCCGCCCAACGGACCCCCACCCGCTCTCTTTCTCACCGCTTTCACAAGCCTCGATAATGAATGGGAAGTGGTGTTTCGCCGCGCGGCACCGCGTGCTAGAGTACACGAGCCGTGCAGCGCGAGTCAATGAAGAACTCATAGAAAAACCTTGGTTGGCCCACAAATATTCTCTGACGTTATATAACGACGTCTGCTCGCCTCACTTCCTGGTTGACTGTGAATTTGTCCAAACGTGACCGCGTGTGCTGTGTACAGGTAGAATAGATAAAAGGTATACCTTTTTTTTGTGTACCTCATGGCTTCTGTCAGTGACCTGCAAGCTCGACGAGTTGAAAATAATAATACACGCACTCTGTTGAACTCAGAATGCGTTTATGAAGCAGCAGAAGATAATTCATCCCAGATCATTCTGGAGAACCCCGATCCCGATATCGTTAAAACAATCTCACATTATTTCGATGCTGCTCTCAGTGGGCAGAAATATGTGTTATCCCATCCCGTCACAGACCATGGCGCTGAGTCTTCAGCAGACAGGTAAGCACACATGGAAAGTTGAACCCAGATACATTGGTTAAAAGTCAGTGCTGTGCCCTCAGCAATGCTTCTACATAAACGTGTGAAGCATTCAGAATAGATTCCTATAGCTAGCTTATTACAACAATGTCAAGAAAAATGTATTTGAATTAACATTACAATTAACACAACCAAAAGTGTGAACATTGCAATGCTTGTCTTTCCCTTTTCTCACACATATATCAGTAGGGATTCAGGGGACAGCCTGTTCATAACTCAAGTGCCAGTGTCTGAGGTGGTGAGGTCTGTGAGAAGATGCCACTCAAAGGAGAGGTCAGAGTTCACATGTACCATAGAATCAGAGGAGGAGAGTGGGGACGAAGATGGACCTGCCACTCCCCAAAGGAAGCAGCAGGTCTCACAGGCAATGAAACATCACAAGAGGAAAGCAGAGAAGCATGGCCTGAAAAAGTACTCCTTTCCCTTTCTGGGGAGCGTTTACAGAAGTAAACCCCTATCTAGTCGAGAGTGTGCTTACAGAAACACACACCTATCACTATTAAATGGTGTGGCCTTCTCGGTAAGTAGGCAACACTTCTTGTGTCAAATTCGTATTGTAAAAAAAAGATCCTTCATAAAATAAAACAAAGTGCAGCTTCTGATACTTATCATTTGGATCATATATAGGCCTAATGTATTTGTGGGTAACTCATGTGTCATATGCTTCTAAATGTCTTCTCAGTCTCACTGACATTAAATCCCTTTTGTTTCCAATAGAGTAAGGCAATTGGAGGCTTTTTTAGATGTGTCAAAACACTGAAGAAGTTCTCTAAAGGAAAAGCGACTTTAGCTTCAGCTTTACCAAACAGATATCTGGATAAGGAAGGTGAACTGTCTCCACTGTCAGAGTAAGGTTTCTACAGCTCTACATTTTGAAATAAGAAAAGGTTGTAATTGCTGGAGATGGTCAGTGCTCTTAAGGTAGATTTGAGCTATGAAACGGGGCAGAACACATTTCTTCCTTGGAGCTTCTTTATAATGATTGTATATTTCTGAGGTGTATAATGCTGTATTTTTTCTATGGACCTACAGACAGGAGGTGGAATCTGAAGGTAGTGATGATGACATCAGAGTGGTGGTGAGTATGATCAAATAATCTTACATTTTATCTAGGCTCTTTTTCTCATTGCATCATGAGTCAAATGATTTGCTATTTCATTTGATCAACATTTCTTTGTTACAGGAAAATAAACTTTTAATGCTATTCCTGAAAAAGAAAAATAGTCAAACTTGGTGTTATCCATCATCTGAAGCTGAAAAGCAATTCAGAAACTTTTCATCTGTAAGCAAAGACTCCACCGCCAAGACAAAGAAACAGAGCACAAAGAAAACACAACACCTCCCTCACGTTAAACAAACTCTTTCCTTGGTTTCCAAAATGATTAAAGACACACCATCAAAGCAGAGTTTTGCTGGGTCACAGCGAATCGTACCTGAGAAATGTAACATGGCAGAAGAAGAGACTAACCCAGAGTCAGTCAGTTGCGTTAGGAGATGTTCATCTGGTAGGGGTTTAGTCCGCAATAAAACAGAAGAACCTGGTATACATTTAGCTGACAATACAGACGGACAGGAAGAGAACGACAACATGGACATTTCATTGACAGAATGGAAGACAATGCTGAATATCGGATTTGTCAGTGAGGAAGTAGAGGGGAGTAGAATAGACCAGGCAGTGGACATAACGAGTTCACCTATTAATGAAGTGCAGGAAAGTGAAGGAAGCTGTTTGGAGAGGACCCAAGGCAGAGCCATGACCCCCAGTGTGACTGGGCAGCGCCCTGATCGTGACCATCAGAACCAGACAAGAGAAACAGAGGCTGATCCTGGAATTAAAGGTCACAACCCCCCTTCAACAGATCCAGCGCTCACAAATGACTGTACAAATGTTGATGCTGGGGGAGACTATGAACAGAAGGGAAAGAAGAGGAAGAAAAAGAACAGGAAAAGAGAGGGAGGAGATGATGAAAGTATAGAGGACCGAGTTGGGCAGCCTCCATGCCAAGAAGCTCCAGATTATCAGGAACTAGTCACCTGTGTGAGTACAAGCACCATACAGGGAGGAGAGGCTACTGAGATAACCCAGGATAACAAGGCAGAGCATTCTGTGTCCGTGTCTGGTGAAATGATTATGCCACAGAAAAAGAAGAGAAAAAAGGAGAGGAGGAGGGATTCACCATGCCATGTTGATACAGATATATGCCTAAGACGGGAAGAGAACCCCAAGAAGAAGCGGAGGAAGAGGAGGATATCTTCAACTGAAGATGGCGCCGTTGTTCAACAACAAGAGGATAATATTCAAAAATCTCATATCTCCCTCAAGAGTTCTGTGTCTGAATCCATTGACACTGTGCCACCAAGAAAAAAGGGGAAGAAAGATGGGTATGTAGTAACTCCTTTGAGCACAGAGGAGAGATGTCAAAAGGACAGCATACCACCTGAAACAGATGAGATCACTAGCCCAAGAAAGAAGAAGAAAAAGCGAGATGAGTCTAAAGACACTTGTTCTGTCATACACCAGGATACAGCAGCTCCACTGGAAAAAGAGATTATTGGCATATCTTTGGAGGGGTGTGAGAGTTCTGCTTTGACTCCAGATGACACAGTTTCTCAGAGAAAAACTAAGAAAAATAAGAATTCCCTCACCAAACATGATCCTGAGGGAAGACTGAAAAATGATGCAACTAAAATATCTCAGAGGATGAACGCAACTGTAAAAAATTCTGCTGAAGTGAGACTTGAAGCTGAAAGTGCCTTTATATCCTCAGAGAGAAAGAGGAAAAAGACAAAGAGGAGGAAATCCACTGATTACGAAGTACCAGCGGTAGGACATCAAGATAATGATAACACTGCAATGCTAATTGAAACGACCCAGAGTTCTATGACCCAATACAAAGAAACAGAGTCGCAGAAGAAGAAAAATAAAATAAATGATAACACTGCAATGCTAATTGAAATGACCCAGAGTTCTATGACCCAATACACAGAAACAGAGTCGAAGAAGAAGAAGAAAATAAATGATAACACTGCAATGCTAATTGAAACGACCCAGAGTTCTATGACCCAATACACAGAAACAGATTCACAGAAGAAGAAGAAGAAGAAGAAGAAGAAGAAAATAAATAGAAAAACAAACAAGGAATCAGTTGCCCCGAAGCACACAGATGGAAGACAGACCGGGGAGATGTCAGAGGCGACGTCAGGCTGTCTGCCTTTACCACAGATTAATCCTGATCCTGTATCAATCTCCCATGAATTTGTTTCATCAGCAGAGAAGAAAAATAAGAAAAATAAGAAAAATAAGCATGGAAAAGACAAGAGGATGATGTATGTATGATGCATATCAGGATTACCTCGCAACCGAACACATTGACACAGTGGTGATGTCATGAAGCATGCCATCTGAATAAAACAACCCATAGCTTGGAGAGGATTTTTGATGGGTGGCCTTTGGTTATAAGGGAACAGATTTTTAAATGAGTAGATTCATTGTACACCACCCCTATGATGGTTGTTCTTCCACTCTTTAGAGACACTTGTATGTGCATTCAGATGCATTCAGATGATAAATGTGCATTAATTTTCATATTCAAAGATTTGATAAATGTTGCATGCTATATTGTTTAGAGACAAGGCATATTATAGATGTTCTTATTAGTTATTAGTTTAGTTAGTTTAGATAAACTAAAGAACATTTTCAGTTGTTTAAGTTACCACTAAATGGTGTTTTGTAAAGAATATTTTTTATCCTACCCTGTCACCTAGTGGACAATTTAAGACAAATCACACTGGTTTTACTCAAACTGGTTTTATTGCAGTGTTAGTGACATGTTTATAACTTGGATTCTACTGTCATGATGTTTCATTAGTCCTCCGTATAATGCATGCCAGTGACGCATGAGAAAGTGGTTGTGTACATTTGATAAGATTTGTTTCTTGTTCAGTTTTGAAATAGATTACATTTCTAATGTAATTCCCTTCAGTAAGGGACATTGATGCAATATCCTTTGTGTGCAGTGCATCATATGAAGGCCTAGTCTAAACATTGTCTCCACAACCATTATAGCTATAGTAATACTTTTTATATTGGCTCCATACAAGTGTTGTTGTAAGTATGACTGTCTATTGAAAGATACACAATACACAATGTAAGACTAATGTGTTATTGATTAGCAGCACTGTATTCATAGGATCAGATCAGTTCAGGCAAATATTGTCTAGAGAGATATATAGGCCTATAAAACATAACGTTCATATATAATTATGTAATATGAATTGATAATCTGGTTCCAACAGAATAATTAATAATGTGGTTGCAACTTTAAGATTAACTGTGAAAATCATATTTATAAAATTGTAAAACCATATCACAACCAATCCATAATGGGGATAGCCTAGTATGTGTAGGCTGTTGTGGGAGGATCTTAACCCAACCTTCTCAAGTAATGTACAACACGACAGAGTTATGTTCGGTGGTGAGTGGTCACAGTAGTCCAGCGGCGATATTATGTAAGTGTACTACCCGAACAGCATTCATATCACAATTGGTTAAGAAACGTCAACCGTGGATTTTATTGCCTGGCAACTTTCAGCGGCTGCTCTCCCGAGTCCTCAAGCTCGCGCTTTCATCTGAGGGCTTGTATCAACTGTTCAATATTCCAGCCTTCACTACCGCTATGACTTCAAGTACCAATGTCTCTTGTTTTCACGAGGCTCGAAGAGTTGCTATTTTTGGAGGCACACACGGAAATGAAATGTCAGGCGTAACGCTTGTAAATCTGTGGATACAGAATGGAAAAGAAATCCATAGAAAGGGAGTTGAGACGAAACCCTTCATAACGAACCCAAGAGCCGTGGAGAAATGCACTAGATATGTGGACACAGATCTTAACAGAGCGTTCACGACCGAGAATCTCAGGTAAACAGCGGGGACCTTTGACGTTGAATCGTGTTTATCTGTCTGTCCAGTGTTATTTAGTTCACAGTACCCAAATACACTTAAAGTCTATATTGTTTAGAGACAACTCTGGAATTGCCATATTATAGATGTTCTTATTTTTTATATATATATAGTGGACCCATGGTGCTAAGGATGTATGTTTAAGGATGTATGTTTATTATGGCTTATTATAAGCAATTCCCGAACAGCTTATTATGGAAATCCTGAAGTTTGTGATTTTCTGGAAGAAAAAAAGAAAAAAAAAGTTGAACTGCCCCAATTACAGCAAAGTTACTGTATTCATGCTCACACAGACTCACAGCTGATTTTCAGCCAGCCTCTGGGCAAAACCTGAGCAGAATGTGACTGAGTTACAAATGAGCTTGGAGTTGGTCCAAGTACATGACAGCAGAAGGATTGGACTGACAGAAGTTCATGTTTTATAATACAGTAGCCTATTCATTAAATTACATGTGTAATGATTTATTTAGCTTCTAACTTGGCATTATGCCCCAATGGCCAAATAGGCCTAGTTTGAAAACTTCAGTGTGTATGCATAGGAAGCAAGCACCTTCCATCTCCTTGCTATCATGATATAGGTAGGCTTGAATCCACATTTTGAACCTTCAACATATAGTCTAAATGTAGAAATAATGTTTCTCTTCAGTGTCTGTAGATGTAGTCAAATAGATTATAAACACATTTTTCACTTGAGTATTGCATCTACTCAGCAGACTCCTCTCTAGTCACACTACCATGTTGTTGACACATCATTTAGGCAGGCTAAGCTGATTACCTCCTTGAAGACATATTCTAATTATAGCATTTCTATTTATATCAGGCCGATGGACTGCACTCTTGATTCCAAGATACATTCCTGTAAT
Source organism: Oncorhynchus tshawytscha (assembly GCF_018296145.1). NCBI lineage: Eukaryota > Metazoa > Chordata > Actinopteri > Salmoniformes > Salmonidae > Oncorhynchus > Oncorhynchus tshawytscha. Next base: position 22,171,267 of record NC_056458.1, read on the forward strand.
GTTTTTGTGGTTTCATACTGGCATTTTGGTGTTTGGTTTAAGCTGGTTGGTAGGGCTATAGTTGTCTTTTAACCAATCAACCACACATTTTTCATAATCTATCTGGCATAGGTTTTCTTTTATAGGCTACTGAGGGTGGAGAATAACTGCATTTGACAGACCTACCTGTCTCTATTGTGCTACATGATTGTCCTAACTATCCGGACATTGCTAGATATGCAGTCAAAAGGGAGTTGGGCGGGGGGAGAGAAAGAGACAAAAAATGGGTAGCACAGGTGCTATTATGCTATTGGGGCAGCTTGGAGAACATGCTGGTTCAGCATTAGAGCATTTGTTGTTTTAGAATTGTTTTAAAAAAGGCATAGGAGAGGAAGGAAACATTTCAGCTATCCAATGGTATTGTGAATCAATTTTGTGAGCATAGGTTGCAGCATGATAAGAATCACTGAAGATTAGCTTAGTCATTAGTTCATAAGACGTTCAGAAATGTTGTAATAATTGCTCAGAAATGCTTGCCAGTTGAGACTTCCTCTGCTCTATGTTCCCTACATACTTCAGTCTGAGACTGTCATCATTGAAGGAGTTTGTGGTGACAACGAAATGAGGTGTGTTGTACAAAACAACGGCATCAGCGATTGGATCATCGATAACCAATCAGAGTATCAATGTCAATGATACATTTTCCAAATGCCACTTTACCCACATGTGTTCCTACTCTGACCCAACACATCAGTTTCTGGGACCAATCAGAACAGTTAGAATGTGTTTGCGTTCTAGACATCGTTGGAGGGGTAATCAGATCCAGGCTCACTGCGGAGAAGAAACTAACATCCATGGCTGTGGTGTAGTGTTTGGCTGGAGCAAGGAGTTTGGGTAGCCAGGCAACAGAACTGCAAGGCTGTGAGAATATGGTCCAAATAAATGTGCTGCTTTTGAGGGTCAGAAAAAGAACATGCTTTGTCATATTGTTGTTCTCCAAAATGTTAGCTTTTTCCGACTCCCCAACAACAGGATGTTCCGGTTTTCAGGGGAAATAGAAAGAGACGTTTTTGGACGTTAACAAGGTGACACTCTGTCTTATCTCTTCCCCCACATTTACTGGATTGGTTCAACAGTGCAGAAGAGGACTTCCCCCCAATTTTTTTTTCTTCTCGTCAAGACCAGTATGTAGGGGATCTAGTTTCAGGCGTTTCTTTTACGCCTGCTACATTAGTTGCAGTGCCTTGCGAAAGTATTCGGCCCCCTTGAACTTTGCGAACTTTTGCCACATTTCAGGCTTCAAGCATAAAGATATAAAACTGTATTTTTTTGTGAAGAATCAACAACAAGTGGGACACAATCATGAAGTGGAACGACATTTATTGGATATTTCAAACTTTTTTAACAAATCAAAAACTGAAAAATTGGGCGTGCAAAATTATTCAGCCCCTTTACTTTCAGTGCAGCAAACTCTCTCCAGAAGTTCAGTGTGGATCTCTGAATGATCCAATGTTGACCTAAATGACTAATGATGATAAATACAATCCACCTGTGTGTAATCAAGTCTCCGTATAAATGCACCTGCACTGTGATAGTCTCAGAGGTCCGTTAAAAGCGCAGAGAGCATCACGAAGAACAAGGAACACACCAGGCAGGTCCGAGATACTGTTGTGAAGAAGTTTAAAGCTGGATTTGGATACAAAAATATTTCCCAAGCTTTAAACATCCCAAGGAGCACTGTGCAAGCGATAATATTGAAATGGAAGGAGTATCAGACCACTGCAAATCTACCAAGACCTGGCCGTCCCTCTAAACTTTCAGCTCATACAAGGAGAAGACTGATCAGAGATGCAGCCAAGAGTCCCATGATCACTCTGGATGAACTGCAGAGATCTACAGCTGAGGTGGGAGACTCTGTCCATAGGACAACAATCAGTCGTATATTGCACAAATCCGTCCTTTATGGAAGAGTGGCAAGAAGAAAGCCATTTCTTAAAGATATCCATAAAAAGTGTCGTTTAAAGTTTGCCACAAGCCACCTGGGAGAAACACCAAACATGTGGAAGAAGGTGCTCTGGTCAGATGAAACCAAAATTGAACTTTTTGGCAACAATGCAAAACGTTATGTTTGGCGTAAAAGCAACACAGCTCATCACCCTGAACACACCATCCCCACTGTCAAACATGGTGGTGGCAGCATCATGGTTTGGGCCTGCTTTTCTTCAGCAGGGACAGGGAAGATGGTTAAAATTGATGGGAAGATGGATGGAGCCAAATACAGGACCATTCTGGAAGAAAACCTGATGGAGTCTGCAAAAGACCTGAGACTGGGACGGAGATTTGTCTTCCAACAAGACAATGATCCAAAACATAAAGCAAAATCTACAATGGAATGGTTCAAAAATAAACATATCCAGGTGTTAGAATGGCCAAGTCAAAGTCCAGACCTGAATCCAATCGAGAATCTGTGGAAAGAACTGAAAACTGCTGTTCACAAATGCTCTCCATCCAACCTCACTGAGCTCGAGCTGTTTTGCAAGGAGGAATGGGAAAACATTTCAGTCTCTCGATGTGCAAAACTGATAGAGACATACCCCAAGCGACTTACAGCTGTAGTCGCAGCAAAAGGTGGCGCTACAAAGTATTAACTTAAGGGGGCTGAATAATTTTGCACGCCTAATTTTTCAGTTTTTGATTTGTTAAAAAAGTTTGAAATATCCAATAAATGTCGTTCCACTTCATGATTGTGTCCCACTTGTTGTTGAATCTTCACAAAAAAATACAGTTTTATATCTTTATGTTTGAAGCCTGAAATGTGGCAAAAGGTCGCAAAGTTCAAGGGGGCCGAATACTTTCGCAAGGCACTGTAACCAACATGTAGAAATGTACCCTTTGAATGTGAGCATGAATATGCATGAGCCTGATGATACTTCTGTACTCTTAAAGGGATAGTTAAAAACGTGATTTTTCTGTCAAATAAAAAATATATTTCCACATTATGAGGTCGAAATAACACTCTGAAATTGTGAAAATTATTATAATGCCCTTATGTATGTAACAAATGCTTTCCTATCCTGCCTGTAGCAGAGTAGGCGTTTTCAATATTTGTGGGTTATAACTTACCGCTGTCTGGTGAAAGTTTTGTTGGTCTTCTTACATTAGGGTTAAAGTGTAAGTCTTATATCACCATTTGTTTATTGTAGCGGACTCCACTGTCAATCATTAACAGCCTCATTTATTGTAAGGCATGTGCTGTGTTCTGAATCACATATTTACTAGGGATAATCGGTAGCTTATAAATGTCTGTTTAGTATAAAGGCCTAGTATGTGGGGTATATAAGACCACTGTTTACTAGACAGGAGGTGAACAGTATTGTACACTAAACAAAAATATAAACGCAAGATGTAATCTGTTGGTCCCATGTTTCATGAGCTGAAATAAAAAATCCCAGACATTTTCCATATGCACAAAAAGCTTATTTATCTCAAATTTGTGCCATTATTTGTTTACGTCCTTGTTAGTGAGCTTTTCTCCTTTGCCAAGATAATCCTTCCACCTGACAGGTGTGGCATATCAAGAAGCTGATTAAATTATCATTACACAGGTGCACCTTGTGCTGGGACAATAAAAGGCCTCTTTAAAATGTGCAGTTTTGTCACACAACACAATGCCACAGATTGATCAAGTTTTAAGGGAGCTTGCAATTGGCATGCTGACTGCAGGAATGACCACCAGAGCTGTTGCCAGAGAACTGAATGTTCATGACTACCATAAGTTGCCTCCAACCGGCCTTACAACCGCAGACCACGTGTAACCACGCCAGCCCAGGACCTCCACATCCGGCTTCTTTACCTGTGGGATTGTCTGAGGGGGCCTTTTATTTTCCCCAGCACCTGTCAGGTGGATGAGGAGAATTTCTGTCTGTAATAAAGCCCCTTTCTGGGGAAAAACTCATTATGATTGGCTAGCTCCCCAGTGATGTGAAATCCTAGGGGCCTAATGAATTTATTTCAATTGACTGATTTCCTTATATGAACTGTAACTCAGTAAAATCTTTGAAATTGTTGCATGTTGCATTTATATTTTTGTTCAGTATAGTTCATCAGTATATTTATTACACATAATTTCATGATTTCACATTGTTAATACAGTGTTGCTCCTATAGTAATTACACTGTTACTACACAGGTGTTAGAACTACTTAAAGTAAAGTGCTCCTGAACTACCTGGTAATTACCAGGCCTAGCGGTTAGCGCGTTAGGCCAGTAACCGAAAGGTCGCTGGTTCGAATATCCGAGTCGACAAGGTGACAATCTGTCATTGTGCCCTAGAACAAGGCGCTAAATCCTCATTTTCTCCAGGGGCACCATACTACTATGCCTGACCCTGTAAAACAACACATTTCACTGCACCTATCTGGTGTGTGTGACAATAAAACAAGTGGTTAACCTGTCAGTGGTGTATCCACAGCGCCCCTAGTGGAGATGACCTGCCCTACGAGGTCCAGAGGGCCCAGCAGATCAATGAGATATTTGGACCTAAAGGAAGCCCTGAGGCCTACGATGTCATCTTCGACCTCCACAACACTACCTCCAACATGGGTTGTACGCTCATACTGGAAAGCTCCAAGGATCACTTCAACCTCCAGATGATGCATTACATCAAGGTGAACTTAGAAAGTGTTTTCTCCCTCTCACTTTCTCAAATAAAACGTACTTTTGGGGCTCAATTAGAATTTCAGGCAGTCAATTCAGGAAATAAACAAAAATTACAATTCAGTAACTGAAAAAATTGCATTTATTTTCTATAACTTCTCAATGAACTGAAAAGTAGAAGCTATTTATTTCAGATGTTTTAACATGTCTGAAGTTTAAATTCAAATCACTTCCTGAATTGACAGCCGTCAATTCGAATTGAGCCCAACCCTGGTCCAGGAAACCGCCGCTCTGTGTTTCCTCTTAGTGCACTTTGCATAACCTTTCTCACTCACTAACCCATTATGGGTTAGTTGTATGAATAATGAATAATTTCATTGATTGAACACAAGGTTACCTATTAGTGCTCTTTAATGGTACATGTGAGTTAACTATAGGGAACCTATATGAAGTTAGCTATTGTATAAAGAGGGTTAAAACCACTTATTAAACACTGGTTTGACTATGGTCTTTTAAGTGAAAATTGGTCATACTTAGCCTTTTATTGTTATATTTCTGACTAATGTGTTATTAGCGGCCATATTGTAATGGAAATAATGTTTTCTGTGTTGAGGTTGTGTGTTTGTTCACATGCTGAGACATCTTTAATTATGTCATGCAGAAAGCCATAGCTCCTGACAGTTGTCCAGTTCTGCTGACTGAACACCCGCTACTCAAGTATTCAACTTCACGCTCTGTGGCCAAGCACCCCGTCGGTGAGTGCAAATTCCAGCCTTACAGCCTTTGAAGAATTTGAGATGTTGTAGTACGTTGGGGGCATTTATTCACTTTTTAAAAACTTTATAATGTAATAGTAAATATTAAACAAGTCAAAAATAAGTTTAAATAGATTCAAATTGAATTTGTCCCTAAAGAAGACAACATATTTAAAGGATATATTTAAAGGTTTTGAATGTGTTTATTTCAGGTCTAGAGGTTGGCCCTCAACCTCAGGGGGTTTTGAGGAGCAACATATTTGAGTCTATGAGGGTGGTACTGAAACATGCCCTGGACTTCATTGAGCTCTTCAACGAAGGTGTGTAACATTTGTGTAAAATGTATAAAAGATAAGCATTCCATAGATTATGTACAGCACACATCAGCTGGCGGTAAATTAATATGGTTATAAGGTATTAAAAACAAAATACCTACGCGGTAGTTTGAATGTCCCACTGTCACGTTGTATAAAGGATTGGAGACAGGCGCAGGAATACACAATAGGGGGTTTAATACTCCACCCAAAAATACAACATGCCATGAAAGGCACGGGGACGAAGCCCAAAACACATAAACAAAAACACAGGGATGTACCCCAAACAAAAGAGCGAGGTTGAACGTCTAATAAATACAAGGGACGAGACCTGTAATAGCAATACAGTGAGGGAAAAAAGTATTTGATCCCCTGCTGATTTTGTACGTTTACCCACTGACAAAGAAATGATCAGTCTATAATTTTAATGGTAGGTTTATTTGAACAGTGAGAGACAGAATAACAACAAAAAAATCCAGAAAAACGCATGTGAAAAATGTTTTAAATTGATTTGCATTTTAATAAGGGAAAATACTATTTGACCCCCTCTCAATCAGAAAGATTTCTGTCTCCCGGGTGTCTTTTATACAGGTAACGAGCTGAGATTAGGAACACACTCTTAAAGGGAGTGCTCCTAATCTCAGTTTGTTACCTGTATAAAAGACACCTGTCCACAGAAGCAATCAATCAATCAGATTCCAAACTCTCCACCATGGCCAAGACCAAAGAGCTCTCCAAGGATGTCAGGGACAAGATTGTAGACCTACACAAGGATGGAATGGGCTACAAGACCATCGCCAAGCAGCTTGGTGAGTAGTTGACAACAGTTGGTACGATTATTCGCAAATGGAAGAAACACAAAAGAACTGTCAATCTTCCTCGGCCTGGGGCTCCATGCAAGATCTCACCTCGTGGAGTTGCAAGGATCATGAGAACGGTGAGGAATCAGCCCAGAACTACACGGGAGGATCTTGTCAATGATCTCAAGGCAGCTGGGTCCATAGTCACCAAGAAAACAATTGGTAACACACTACGCCGTGAAGGACTGAAATCCTGCAACGCCCGCAAGGTCCCCCTGCTAAAGAAAGCACATATACATGCCCGTCTGAAGTTTGCCAATGAACATTTGAATGATTCAGAGGACAACTGGGTGATGTTGTGGTCAGATGAGACCAAAATGGAGCTCTTTGGCATCAACTCAACTCACCGTGTTTGGAGGAGGAGGAATGCTGCCTATGACTCCAAGAACCTCATCCCCACCGTCAAACATGGAGGTGGAAACATTATGTTTTTGGGGGTGTTTTTCTGCTAAGGGGACAGGACAACTTCACCGCATCAAAGGGATGATGGACGGGGCCATGTAGGGTCAAATCTTGGGTGAGAACATTAACCCACAAGACAATGGTAAACAAAGGGCAAATATATACAATTACTAATCAGGGGAAATGGGAACCAGGTGTGCGTAATGAAACAGTTCAATAACGCCTAGAGGCCGGTGACGTAGACCTCTGGAACTCGTGCACGGAATGAGCAGCAGTACCAGGGGAATCTGTGACACCAAGAAAACAATTGTTGTAAGAGAAAGCTTTTTGCAGAACATATTGTGGTTTGTACTCTACCAACATTTTAATAATAAAACAGAAATACAAATCTAACATTAACAAAACTTTTATCTTCGAGAGTTGTCTAATAGGCTAAGTCGTTTTGTATCTCTTTTAGTTTTGTATAAAAGCCTTCTCTGCTCCCCCTTCAGCCTATCTGGCATTATCAGCATCACTGTAATGATTCAGTTTTTGTGACATTGCTCATGGGTGAGCAAGTCGTGTTCTCCTTACATGAAAACCTTTTTTAAGTAATCCTTCCACTTCAACTATTTCATAAGATCCCCTTCCAGTTCCTTCAGACAGACAGTGTTTGCCTCTTTGAGGTATCATGTGACTTGTACAGATGTAGGATCTTAATTTGACCAGTTTTTCAAAGCAAAAAATAATTCTGTAGCAACAGGAAATGTGAATTATTTTTAGTTAGGTCAAATGTCCTGCAACAACAGTGATCAAATTAAGATCATACATCTGTATATAGCTGTGAAATATGTAAAAGTATGCTTGACAACTATTGGAAATATGAATGGGGGAAAAAGCTGCATGATACCTCAAAACTGCAACCACTGCAACAAGCTTTCCTCAAAATGTTCTGTAAACAAGCAGTAGTTCTCAAGAGTGAATTGAAGTTTGAAGTCTGCATGTTCATTCCCCTCACTAGGCCCGCTAGGCTGCTGAATGGCATACTTGTTGGAAGTTGGTTAGTTTCCATGTGATTAGGAGCCAGCAGGGTTTTGTAATCTGGTGTCCAGGAGCCTGGCTCCAGGGTCCACAGTGGGGGCCTGATGAATGCTGTGTGCCTTGGTGCTGAGTTGTGTTTTCTGCTCTGAGAAATTAAACTGTGTGTGAGGTCCTCCAAAACAACAGTTGGAACTACGGGATATTTTGTACATGATTGGCGATTAATCAATGAGGGAAGAAAAAGTCATGCACACAATCATAGTCAAACTTATTTACAAAATAACACAAATACATACTGTACATAGGCTACATTATTATTGATATTTCTCATAACTGTTGAGGATTATTTTATTTGTGTGCAAGGAAACTACTTCAGTGCTATTTGTTTTGTCCTTTACTTTATTTTGCATGCACAGTAACAAGTGAGGACGATGTGGTGTGGTGTTTATATTGTGTAGGCTTGGAGTTTCCCCCCTGTACAGTGGATGTGTTCAGAGTTTCAGAGAAGATGGACTATCCCAGAGACACCAATGGCAACATCATTGCCATGGTGCACCCCAATCTACAGGTACAAAACCGGGCGATTTAAATGCTATGATACTTTTAAATGTCTATTGTTATTTGCTTATTCTAACTTTTTGTTCCTTTCGGTTACGTCTGTTTTTGGCTTAATGTCTTGGGTAACAAATATTGAATTAGTAGTGAATTTCAATAGCCTGTGATGGTGTATCCAATGACAGTCAGAATCCCAGGCTGTTTTCTTTAACTGTGGGGATGCAGTAGTTTGTTACTTTTCTTCAAAAAAGCAGAACTCTAACTCTTGAGCTTTGAATTTCCTTGTTGTTGTTCATTCCTCCTTTAGGACTGTGACTGGGAGCCGTTGAACCCTGGTGACCCTATGTTCCAAACGTTTGACGGGACAACCCTCCGCTACGAAGGTGCTGGCACCGTCTATCCCACTTTTATTAACGAAGCTGCTTATTATGAGAAGCAGCAGGCGTTCGTAACTACCAGAAGAGAGACCTTAGCAGCTGGTGCTATCAAAAAAAACATAGGACAAAGTTACAGTGTATAGTTTACTTCAGTTTGTTGTAAGCCCCAGCAATATTCTATATTCTTTACAGTTCATCTTTATTATATAAGATCTATATACAATATTCTTTATAGTTTTCCCAATGACACCACTTAAAAAGAACATATCTTTCACATTGATAATTAGAGAGTAATGTTTTATACTCTGTACTTTTTTAGATGTCTTATTGATATGTTCTAAGATCAACTAACTATGCAAAGTACAGTCACTGTGACTCGAGGCACTGCTAGGTTTTTAATGAAGCTTTGAACTTTTTCTATCCTAAGAATTGTTGTGATGAATACATTTTCTGTTATTTTTAAATAGATTTTATTAAGCAAACTTATAAAGTTTTGTGAAGTGAAAGTAAGCATATCTATGACAAATACAAAGTACCGCAATCCCAAGAAGAACTACAACACTTAAGCACTGTTCTTAATACTGTATTCCTTATAACCGCTCAGGAAGTTTGGCAATTTGATATTATATCAAAAGAATAGCCTACAACCTGAGAATCTTTATGTTGTATCTATTATACTTATAATCAAGTTGTTACAATCAATAAGCTAGTGAGCTTGGCCTTAAAATACAATAACAGAACCTCTTGATGCTACCTAACCTCTCTACAGATGTCGGATCTTAATTTGAGGACTCTTTTTTTGTTGCTGAGACTGTTCCTGCAGAGCAGAAAATGCAAACTTTTAGTGTATTTGAGTTTTTAAAAGGCTTCTAAAGTTTGTAATTTCCACTGAAATGTCAGACTTGATTTGCCCTAATGAAAAATGTATCAACTCCTACAAAAATGTCCATTAGTTATAATCCACATAATAATTCACATTTCTTGTTGCTGCAGGATTAAATTAAGATCCTACATATGTATACAATCAATGCCACCTAACCTTTCTACAATGGTCACTATTATGGTGCTGCTACTATTGTCCTACTATTGCCTTAAAATAAGTGATTTCTATGATAATTGCATGACATTTGTGGGGGAAAGTTTCATTTGTAATCCCAGATGTGGAATAAATACAGATCCTATTTTGATACGAAGTTGGATATGTAAAGGGGATTTATTTTCATGTGACGAGGTGTGATGTGTTTCAAAAGTTAATTTACATGTGTTTGGTGTCAGAAGGTAGAACATAGTTGATGGTGGTATTATTGTTATTTTGATGTACTGTAAGTGGGTTTTAATGTGTGACGTAAATTTCGAAAATAACATGAGTGGACATATGAAATCTGTTCAAAATATACTGTAAGTATATTGTGCAATAATTTCCTTTCCAATAATGTCCTACGCATTTGTTGTTTGTTGAAATGTTATATAGTTATAGCAATAGTGATCTGATTTAAAGATTTCATTCCAATCCCTCAGAACAGTTCAATTGTCGTATATGCCATGCCTTTTTTGTAAGTGACATAATCAATAAATGTCAGTTGCATTATACCATCAGTAAATTGATCAGTGGCTTTTATCATACAATTTTGTAAAATTAAGAAAAGTTGTACATGCACTCTTATATCTTCTGATAATTGGAATCAAAAACAAACAGAGCTAGATATACAGTATGTATCTATGTACGGTATTTGTTTTCAGAATGTGCCATCTCTGCAATGTCATTATGCTATACGAACACAAGAGAGCAGCGCAGCTCTATGTTTTTATTTGTCATTTTATTTCACCTTTATTTAACCAGGTAGGCCAGTTGAGAACAAGTTCTCATTTACAACTGCGACCTGGCCAAGATAAACAACACAGAGTTACACATGAAATAAACAAACATACAGTCAATAACACAATAGAAAAGTTGAAATACAGTGTGTGCAAATGAGGTAAGATAAGTGAGGTAAGGCAATAAATAGGCCATAGTGGAAAAATAATTACAATTTAGCAATTAAACACTAGAGTGATAGATGTGCAGAAGATGAATGTGCAAGTAGAGATACTGGGGTGCAAAGGAGCAAAAAATAAATAACATTATGGGAATGAGGTGCTATTTACAGATGGGCTATGTACAGGTGCAGTGATCTGTGAGCTGCTCTCACAGCTGGTGTTTAAAGTTAGAGAGGGAGATATGAGTTTCCAGCTTCAGTGATTTGTTTAAATTTGTTCCAGTCATTGGCAGCAGAGAACTGGAAGGAAAGGCAGCCAAATGGGGAATTGGCTTTGGGGGTGACCAGTGAACTATACCTGCTGGAGCGCGTGCTACGGGTGAGTGCTGCTATGTTGACCAGTGAGCTGAGATAAGGGGGGACTTTACCTAGCAAAGACTTATAGATGACCTGGAGCCAGTGGATTTGGCGATGAATATGAAGCGAGGGCCAGCCAACAAGAACATACAGGTCGCAGTGGTGGGTAGTATATGGGGCTTTGTTGATGTTTGGCCGCATGAGTGAAGGATGCTTTGTTGCGAAATAGGAAGCCGATTCTAGATTAAATTTTGGATTGGAGATGCTTAATGTGAGTCTGGAAGGAGAGTTTACAATCTAACCAGACACCTAGGTATTTGTAGTTGTCCACATATTGTAAGTCAGAACTGTCCTGAATAGTGATGCTGGATGGGCGGGCAGGTGCGGTCGGCGATCGTTTGAAGAGCATGCATTTAGTTTTACTTGCATTTAAGAGCAGTGTGAGGCCACGGAAGGAGAGTTGTAATGGCATTGAAGCTCGTCTGGAGGTTAGTTAACAGTGTCCAAAGAAGGGCCATATGTATACAGAATGGTGTTGTCTGCGTAGAGCTGGATCAGAGAATCACCAGCAGCAAGAGCGACATCACTATTGTATACAGAGAAAAGAGTCGGCCTGAGAATTGAACTCTGTGGCACCCCCATAGAGACTGCCAGAGGTCCGGACAACAGGCCCTCCAATTTGACACAGTGAACTCTGTCTGAGAAGTAGTTGGTGAACCAGGTGAGGCAGTCATTTGAGAAGCCAAGGCTGTTGAGTCTGCTGATAAGAATGTGGTGATTGACAGAGTCAAAAGCCTTGGCCAGGCCGAAGAATACAGCTGCACAGTATTGTCTCTTATCGATGGCGGTTATGATATCATTTAGGACCTTGAGCGTGGCTGAGGTGCACTCATGACGAGCTCGGAAATCAGAAGGTACGGTGGGATTCGAAAATGGTTGGTGATCTGTTTGTTAACTTGGCTTTCGAAGACCTTAGAAAAGCAGGGCAGGATAGATATAGGTCTGTAACAGTTTGGGTCTGAAGAGGGGGATGACCACAGCAGCTTTCCAATCTTTGGGGATCACAGACAATACGAAAGAGAGGTTGAAAAGACTAGTAATAGGGGTTGCAACAATTGCTGCAGATAATTTTAGAAAGAGAGGGTCCAGATTGTCTGGCCCGGCTGATTTATAAGGGTCCAGATTTTGCAGCTCTTTCAGAACATCGGCTATCTGGATTTGGGTGAAGGAGAAATGGGGAGGCTCGGGCAAGTTGCTGTGGGGGTGCAGGGCTGTTGGCCTGGGGTAGAGGTAGCCAGGTGGACAGAATGGCCAGCCGTAGAAAAATGCTTGTTGAAATTCTCAATTATAGTGGATTTATCGGTGGTGACAGTGTTTCTTAGCCTCATTACAGTGGGCAGCTGGGAAGAGGTGCTCTTATTCTCCATGGACTTTACAGTGTCCCAGAACTTTTTGAAGTTTGTGCTACATGATGCAAATTTCTGTTTGAAAAAGCTAGCCTTTGCTTTCCTAACTGTCTGTGTATATTGGTTCCTATCTTCCCTGAAAAGTTGCATATCGCGGAGGCTATTCGATGCTAGTGCAGTACGCCACAGGATGTTTTTGTGCTGGTCAAGGGCAGTCTGGTCTGGAGTGAACCAAGGACGATATCTTTTCCTGGTTCTACAGTTTTTGAATGGGGCATGCTTATTTAAGATGGTGAGGAAAGCACTTTTAAAGAATAACCAGGCATCCTGGACTGATGGAATGAGGTCAATATCCTTCCAGGAAACCCAGGCCAGGTCGATTAGCAAGGCCTGCTCGCTGAAGTGTTTTAGGGAGCGTTTGGCAGTGATGAGGAGTGGTCGTTTGACCTCGGACCCATTACGGACGCAGGCAATGAGGCAGTGATCACTAAGATCCTGGTTGAAGACAGCAGAGGTGTATTTGGAGGGAAGATTGGTTATGATGATATCTATGAGGGCGCCCGTGTTTACGGATTTGGTGTTGTACCTGGTAGGTTCATTGATAATTTGTGTGAGATTGAGGGCATCTAGCTTAGATTGTAGGATGGCCGAGGTGTTAAGCATGTCCCAGTACGAGCTATGATGATAGATGGAAGGCAATCAAGCAGAAGGTGGTCTATAGCAAGCGGCAACAGTGAGAGACCTGTTTCTGGAAAGTTGGATTTTTAAAAGTAGAAGCTCAAATTGTTTGGGTACAGACTAGTAGATTGGAACTCCGCTCCCTTTGGCAGTTCTATCTTGTCGGAAAATGTTAAGTTAGGGATGTACATTTCAGGATTTTTGGTGGCCTTCCTAAGCCAGGATTCAGACACAGCTAGGACATCCGGGTTGGCAGAGTGTGCTAAAGCAGTGAATAAAACAAACTTAGGGAGGCTTCTAATGTTAACATGCATGAAGCCAAGGCTTTTACCGTTACAGAAGTCAACTAATGAGAGCGCCTGGGGAATGGGAGTGGAGCTAGACACTGCAGGGCCTGGATTAACCTCTACATCTCCAGAGGAACCGAGGAGGAGTAGGATAAGGGTATGGCTAAAGGCTATAAGAACTGGTCGTCTAGTGCATTCAGAGAGTAAAAGGAGTGGGTTTCTGGGCACGGATAATAGATTCAAGGCATAATGTACAGACAAGGGTATGGTAGGATGTGAATACAGTGGCGGTAGACCTAGGCATTGAGTGACGATGAGAGAGGTATTGTCTCTAGGTTAACAAACCCCTGTTACGTTGACATCATTGCAATAATAAAGGCCTCTTGGTCTTGTGGTCAATAGATAATCTAATTAATTGTGCCTTTTTCAACCACTGATTAGTCTAATACTAAATTATTTTCATAAGTTAGAACTATAGCCTTCAATGTGTCGCTTTAACTGAGCTCAACAAGCAGGAAGTCTCTCCAGTTCATAGATAAGAGTTTTAACTTCCCTGCATATCTGATTGCTGTATTTCTACATACCAGCAGTAGTAACACATTAGCAGAAAGTTCCCATATTTCCTGTAAGGTTACCTCACCCGGCACCACTCTGATTTGTCTAATTGTCTCCCTATTTAAAGTATATCAGCCAGTTACGGTCACTTCTACCCTTTTCATTATTATGGTAATCCAACCAAACTCTCAAACTATTGATTGGTGATCTATGATTCCCACAGGCAAAATAAAGCTTTTAGGATCATTCTTTTTCAGTTCTGGACAAGGACACTCAAATCCACCAGCTGGTTATGTATCCCCCCCTTCTCTCTCATGAGTGATATAATTGTTCTGTTTTTTATTGAATAGCATTACAGCTCAGATTTACTGGAAATGTATATCTTGGCTGGTGTTCAAGTGTTTAGTTGGGTGGATGCAGCCATGTGTATCAGATTTGAGATAATCTAATCAAGTTTGGGGTTTCTCTTCTTGAAAGAAGACATTTTTCATATCGCAAGATTAACATTCTTGGACTGTGTAAGTCTGTGATATGTCTTTGTGATACATTTATTTTCATAAATAATATGATTTGATAAACCAGTAAGCAATGGAAAAACATTGCACATTCAGCAATGTGCCGGGCTTTCTCATTTGCATAAAATGTCATAAGATAAACAAAGAACAATTACATAACATTTGCATGTTGGCAACCAACACTCATATATAGTAGAACAACTGGTTGATATGTGTTCAGTGCATGCGCTGTCCTGTTCCTATGTGTGTGTGCTTGCAAGCGCACGTGTGTATGTGTGAGAGTAATGTCTGCTGTTGTGCTGGCTGTTTCCTTCTAGTCCTGATACTGACTTGTCTAATAAACATCTCGCACTCAGAGCCTCTTCCTCTGTATAATGACAAACATCTCCATCCACCAATCAGACAAAAAGGCCTGGATTGTCATAAAAATACAGCAAAAAACAGCTTCCAGTTCCTCCATGTTTTACAGTAGACTATAACTATATTTTCATTAAACTCATTTCTATCATATGATAATAATAAACGGTATACTAGCCTACAGCAGTCAACTAGGGGACTCGTCCAAGGGGACGGAAGGATACCCCCAATGCCGTATAGCCCTCAGCGGGGCCAGAGGGCCACAGACCTGCGGAGAGTCGGCCGACCCGCTGCCGACCACCCAGGTAGATGGAGACCAAAGGAGGAGTTTTGAGTGTGGCGCCCGGGGGCACCTTGCATGGAATTGCCCGGCTCGAGAGGAGCCAATGCCATCAGCGAGCCCCATAGGCGAGGTGGGCCACGCAGTGAACTATGTCACCTCCTGTTGGGTGCACCACGAACTACTGGCACCCATGGTCCCGGTGAAAGTCGACGGACACGACACTGAAGCTCTATTGGACTCTGGGAGTGTGGTTACGCCTGCTGGCCCAGGGGACTGAACGTGGCGGGGAGATGTCCGGTTCCTGTGTCTACGGTGACACCAAGCGGTATCCGACCGTACATGCCATACACGCCACAATGGAGCTGCCAGGTGACGGAGTTGCCGGTACACCTCCTCGTGGGACGAGATTGTCCACTGTTCGCAGCACTGTGGAGGCACGAGCTGAGGAAAAAGGTACGAGCCGGCGGGACCCATTGCCTGCGCGACCCGGAAGCAAGTGGTTGACAAACCCGTATCTACAGGTCCGGAGTCGGGAGTCCGAGGGGGCGCCAGAACCCGAACCCCGTGGTGAACAACTGGAGGAGGAGCCCATCCTACCCCTATCAGTTCCGAGGGACCAGCAGAGATACCCACCATGGGCTAACTGAGGGGACAGTTCGGGACTGCCAAGTGGGAGGATCCAAAATTGAAAGCCACCGCAGCCCAAGTTATTGCAGTGGATGGCCAGTTACTTCCGAGGGTGAGTGACTGGCGATACCCCCATTTCCCAGTCAAGAATAACCTTTTGTATCAAGTGTCGCACCAACAGGGTAACTTTGAGAGGTACTGTTGCTGTCCCAACAGTAAGTGGGAACTGTTCTTCAGCTGGCTCACACCCATCTGTTGGGGGTGCACCTGGAATAAAATGCTCAAACAAATGCTGCGGAAGGTCATTGAGCAGGACTGAAGGAACTGGGCCAGCTACTACCCCACTTAATGTTCTCGGTCCGAGAAGTGCCCTAGTCATCCACCGGGTTTTCCCCTTTCAAACTCCTCTATGGTAGGAGGCCATGTGGCCTAGTGGACCTCGCAAAGAAGGTGTGGGAAGCCCAGCCGACCTCCTTATGCAGCATGGTAGGGCACATGGAGACAATGAGGGAGTGGATGACAGCCATATGGCCAGGGAATGCCCAAAGCACCCAAGCCCAGGTCTACAATCGCGGAACCGAATCCAGAGAATTCCAAGTGGGAGACAAGGTGCTGGTCTTAATCCCCGTGGCAGAAAGTAAGTTCCTGGCAACATGGCATGGGCGATACGAGGTGATAGAGAAGCTGGGACCTGTCAATTACCGCATACAGTAGCCGGGGAGACGGAAACCCCAACAGATTTACTATGTGAATCCATTGAAGAGGTGGCACGAGAGGACAGCCTTGGCCGTGTTGTGGTCAAAATCTGGAATGTCAATGGTACCTGTGGTGGTCCCAAGCAATGAGGACCTCGACCCGGCCCAGAAGCAAACGCTCCGGGAGCTCGTCGTTCGGAACACGGCGGTGTTCTCCGAGAAGCTGGGCTGCATGTCCCTCATTGAACACCACGTCTGCACCCAGCCCGGGGAAATGGTACGAAAGAGGCCATACTGGATCCCCAAGGTCCAAAGGAAGGCCGTGAAGCAGGAAGTGGAGGCTATGCTGAGGATGGGGGTCATCGAAGAGTCCCACAGCGCATGGTGCAGCCCCATCGTGTCGGTTCCCAAACCAGACGGTAGCCTGCGCTTCCCACAGGATACAGCAAGACTCCGGAGCCTACAAGATGGTATCCCGGAGTGGAGACCTATTATTTATTTTTTATGATTTAAATCAACACCCTTAAACTAATACAAGTCTGTCTGTTTTGTGTAAACGTCTTGACCAAACCCCCTGGTCTGCCACAGTAGACACATAGTTCTTAACCATTCTGTCATAGCTGTCCCTGCAGCCAATACAGCTCAGCCTGGACAGCATGATACACATGTAAAATGTGTACTGGGCCTCCTAATGGTGTTGACAGCAGGATAGCAATGGAACGTGCCTTAAAACAGAAAAAGACATGCCTCTATTATATGGACTGGCGACATGTATGATTAACACAAGAACCAATGTTAACATAAATGTTAACATAAGATAATATAAAACACTCTCTGAAGCAGACACATGAGGACATTATTAATTAATATAATCTAACAAATCATAGATCCTATTCTAAAATATTATAATTATGTAAGATTATACATTCACATCAACAGGGGTTTTCCTATTGTCAGAATAGGTCATTCATGCTTGAATGTTCAACGCTTGAACAATCATGTCATTCCATGAGGGAGTTCTATTAACCTGAGCCGCGGTGCATCATTCTATGACCGGTGACGTGAACGGGAAGGAAGGAGCCCATCCTAAAAAAAACAACAAGTAATCTTCTGCTCTGCTCGGTGATGTTGTCAACAAGGCAGCATGGTGCAACATCCATAAACATAACATATATTTTCCATAAAATAAATGTTCGAATTTTCTAAAATGTTTTAATTGGGAAGACAGAACGCGTTTTTATCAAAAGCAATCACTTTTGCCTGTGACAACACCATACATAGCTGTAAAACTTCCCTAGTTAAATAAAGGTTAAATAACAAAAATAAAAACACCGAATCCGACTCATTACTCCACGTGCTTAAACTAGCCTCGGCTGCGTCACTTTTGTTTTGATCCGACTTCGCTGTGGGCTTTGAACCGGGCTCCTGGATCACGCTCGGGAGGCAGCCAAAACGAATGCAATCACATTTTATCCGTGTTAAAAACTCCTTCCAGCGGGTTAACTCGGGCCAGATCGAATCCCCTCATTCCAAAAAGGAACGCCCCAACAAAATCACTTTGACTGTTGCATTTAATTGGTTTTACGTCACCACCTATCTGAATACCGGAAGCCGAAAGTTTTTTTTTTTTCTGGGTAAAGGAACACTGTATCATATGCCTGCGTGGGAGATGTAACAAGTGTGTGTAGTGCACCAGTACGACGAAGTGTCAAGTTTGGAATGAGTTTGTAGGATTCTTTTGCAGACGAAAAGGTTCCACATGCGACAGAAACAACAATATAAACAGTATAATTTCCTCAAGGGTGGTTACATCGAATCGCTGATCTTCGCGGGGGAGATAATGTGGGAGCAAGATGAATTCGAAAAACATTGGAAGAATGAATTTCCTTACGGAGAAGCACCTAAAATGGATTTAACCTCGGTGGAAGATGTCGAGTCAGAGCTGGAGAAATGTAAATCGAACCTCAAAACGCTGCAGCAGGCGCTGTTGGAGGAGAAATTCAAGGTGATATATTTCCAGACCACCATCGCTCGACAGAAGAAAAGTTATGACACGGTGATGTGGGAAGACGGTAAAGACGAAAACTTGAATCTTGAACATTTATTACCAAGGACAGAAACGGAAAGAAAATCGCTGATGACAAACGAAAAGCTAGACAGGGAATGTATGAAAGTTCTTGGTAATGGAAGCATGAAACTGCAGACACCAGGCAGCAGAGGTACCAAACCAGAGCCGCCGATCAGGATCAGTAGCAGGACAAGTAAACCTATACCCCCCGCGCCCCCGCGCAAGTCCAGCTTCCAGAAACAAGTGAATACGATCTCATCCGAGCTCTCTCAAGCGGATGGAAACTGCATCGGCCGCATAGGGAAATTGAATTCCTTGAGCGAAAGCAACAGCAGAGAGGCCAGTGACCACGAATACGAGGATGCGGAGCTCAATGAGAATTTCGTAAAGGGCAACATGGTGACCCCCAACACGACCGTCAGAGACAGCCAGAGGTCGAACACCCACCGGGACACCCTGCGCCCGTTGCGCCACAGCAGGGACTTTGACTCCAGTGATGATGGGAGGTTGTCTCCTTCCTGCATTCCTGCGCACTTCAGGGCATCCCGTACCGGTGGGTCCGGGCGCAGCACTCCAGACAGACGCAGTGATGGCAACTTGAGTTCCGACCATGAAGACTCCTCTTCAGGTAAGATATCTATTTGTTTGGCCACATCAGTTGAGGTTTACACAGCCCTTTATCATGCATGTAAACCGGAAAGAGCTATTTGTAAAGTAATTGTTTAATGGCATGGGCACCAATAAGACAATGATGAGAGAATGCTATCGATGTATATTGCACTGCATGGCAGCAACATTGAAAGAGAGAGTGGCTGTGTAGTGTTAAATGCTTTCCATCAGGTTCCACAATGGCAGGTAAAACCATATTCCACATCGAAATAGTTTTAAAGTAGTTAATAACTTGACAGTTCACACATGACTAGGTGAGAGGAAGGAAAAGGTCTTGGAAACATTTGTCACTCATTTTGTGACACATCCCTCTGCTGTCATCTGTGTCAAAAGTATCTATATAGTTCTGTGATGCACATGTATTTGGGGAAATATGTAGGAGTGGGACTTGAAATGGATGAGTGGTTCATTAGGGACAGTGGAGAGAGCAGAGCTTCCTCCTCACGCTAATGACCTAGTGCCATAGCGATGACAATCTAAACGCCTGTGACACAATCCAGTCTGGCACTCTGACAACATCAGCCTCTGGAAGTCGGGGTGCTGAGGGAATTGTTATAACCAATGTAGCGGTCTAGCGCGGGCAAAAACATATTTGTTAGAACATTTACTTGTTTCATAAAGAAGTGCACTGGGCCATTACTAGTCCTGTGTTATCTGTAGCGAGGGCTACATTGTTAGAGAGGAGAGACATGTAATCTTGTCAGTATATCCATTATCTTTGCTCCAGCTAAACTTGAAGAGGACAGTAGGTCTAACTACTTACAAAAAGAATGTTTAAAAAAAATGGAAATGTTAGGTGCAGTGAAATGTGATGGTCTGATGATGGTCTACTAAAGTAAGTAAACGACAGTATGACATGGAACCCAAACTGACTGCGCGCGTGCGCCATTGTGCATTGTATTATGTCCCCCCACACCAAACGTGAGGTTAAAATATCAAAACAAACTCTGAACCAATTATATTAATTTGGGGACAGGTCGAAAAGCATTAAACATTTATGGCAATTTAGCTAACTCGCTTGCACTTGCTAGCTAATTTGTCCTGGGATATAAACATTGAGTTGTTATTTGACCTGAACTGCATAAGGTCCTCTACTCCATCAATTAATCCACACACAAAATGGTCAACCGAATCATTTCTAGTCATTTCTACTCCTTCCAGGCCTTTTTCTTCTGACTTTATATTGCGATTGGCAACTTTCATAAATTAGGTGCATTACCTCCACTGAGCTCGTTTGTCTTTCAGTCACCCACGTGTGTGTAACCAATGAGGAGATGGCATGTGAGTACCTGCTTCTATAAACCAATGAGGAGATGGGAGAGGCAGGACTTGCAGGGTGATCTGCGTCACAAATAGAACCGACTTCTATTTAGCCCTTGGCAACGCAGACGCTCGCTGACGTGCGGGAGCAGTGTGGGTGCAATTATTGAATAATATAGATTTCTACATTTATTTTGCAACGCTTACGCATGCGACGCGAGCGGTGTAGTCAGCCTGTTAGACTGAAAGATATATAAGGTAATTTCGTCAAACTTGAGGCTCTCCATGCTTATTAGTTGCTCATTCAACATATTTGCTTCTACTTCACACAATCCTGTTTTTAACAGTTTCCTTAACTGTTTTACATTCCCCGAGATCAACCAGAAATATTTCCTTGGCCAAATATGACCAGATTTGTTTAAAAAGGCTGCACGAGGTCTCTCGTTTGTGCACAGTCAAATTTTGCATAGGCAAGGAGAAATGGGTAGGTCCTCTTTGGTTCAGTCCGGAGTGCACGGAGCTTAACTCCGCCACTTCTTACAATGTTGCTCATTTAGTGAAGTTAGATCATAGCTGAATCAATGTCTTGGGAGATCAGAATGATTAATTAGTATTTTACGTAACATATACTATGCCATTACATTTTGGTTAACGTTACTCTTACACCAAAAACAGAGATTTTAGTACATTTATCTCATATGGCCAAAACTCAACGGGGGGTTCTGACATGTTTTTATTCATGTATGCTACAATGTCCCGCAGAGTAAGTCATCATTATGTCTCCCCTCCCCCCCCCAATGTTCTCTGTGTTATGTCAGTTGGTGGTAAACGGCTCTGAATGTTTCAGATGCAGACCATTTCCTTCAATGAGCTGTTGGAGTCAGTTGTGTTGTTGAGAGTGCTCAGCAGGAAACGGTTCTAAAATAAACTTGCAAATGAGTCATTCTGAGAGCATTTTACCTCACAAGGCCTGTCTTTGTGTATACTGAGTGAAAGACTGAGTGTGCTCCCAAAAGAAGGCATAAATGTTAGCCAGTTAGAGATGAGTGTTTGCAAATTTGTACTGCATCTTGAGTGTACAAAACATTAGGAACACTTTCAGAACATCCTCAGAACAGCCTCAATTCGTCGGGGCATGGACTCTACAAGATGTCGAAAGTGTTCCACAGGGATGCTGGCCCATGTTGACTTCAATGTTTCCCACAGTTGTCAAGTTGGCTGGATATCCTTTGGGTGATTGACCATTCTTGATACGCACAGGAATCTGTTGAGCGTGAAAAACCCAGCATTTCTTGACACTCAAACTGGTGTGCCTGGCACTTTACAGTGCATTCGGAAAGTTTTCAGACCCCTGGACCTTTTCCACATTTTGTTACAGCATTATTCTAAAATTGATTAACATTTTCCCCTCATTAATCTACACACTACCCCATAATGACAAGGCGAAAACAGGTTTTTATAAAAACATGCAAAATTATTATTTTTTCAATGACATTTACATACACTACCAGTCAAAAGTTTGGACGCATACTTATTCAAGGATTTTTCATTATTTTGACTATTTTCTACATTTTAGAAGACATCAAAAACTATGAAATAACATACATAGAATCATGTAGTACCAAAAAAGATTTGTGCTGCAATCTGAGGTGCAGTTGATTGCAAATTCCTGAGGCTGATAACTCGAATGAACTTCTCCTCTGCGACAGAGGTAACTCTGGGTCTTCCTTTCCTGTGGCGGTCCTCATGAGAGCCTGTTTCATCATAGTGCTTGATAGTTTTTGCAACTGCACTTGAAGAAACATTCAAAGTTCTTGAAATGTTCCGGATGGACTGTTGTTTCTCTTTGCTTATTTGCGCTGTTCTTGCATAATACGGACCCTTCCCCAGATCTCTGCCTCGACACATCCTCTCCCGGAGCTCTACAGACAATTCCTTCGACCTCATGGCTTGGTTTTTGCTCTGACATGCGTTGTCAACTGTGGGACCTTTATATAGACCGGTGTGTGCCTTTCCAAATCATGTCCAATCAATTGAATTTACCACAGGTGGACTCCAATCAAATTGTAGAAACATCTCAAGGATGATCAATGGAAACAGGATGCACCTGAGCTCAGTTTTGAGTCTTATAGCAAAGGGTCTGAATACTTGTAAATAAGGTATTTCAGTTTATTTTTAATACATTTGCAAACATTTCTAAAAAACTGTTTTAGCTTAGTTATTATGGGTTATTGTGTGGATTGAGGAACAAGATATATTTAATCAATTTTATAATAAGGCTGTAACATAACAAAATGTGGAAAAAGTGAAGGGGTCTGAATGCTTTCCGAATGCACTGTATGTCGTGGTGCAATACTGTTTTGTATTTGTGTCTATTATGGCTCCCCATTAGCTGCTGCCAAGGCAATTTTTAGGACTAACTTATTCCTTGCTTCCCATTCCGAAACTAACTGCAGCTCTTTAAGTGTTTTAGTCATTTGTCGCTGTAGTAGCTGAAGTTTATAGTGTTGAGTCATCCGCATACATAGACACACTGGCCTTACTCAAAGCCAGTGGCATGTTGTTAGTAAAGATAGAAAAAAATCAAGGAGCCTAAACAGATACCCTGGGGAATTCCTGATTCTACCTGGATTGTTTGAGGCTTCCATTAAAGAACACCCTCTGTTTTCTGTTTTCTGTTCGACAAGTAACTCTATCCACGTTATAGCATGGGTGTAAAGCCATAACTCAAGTTTTTCCAGCAGCAGACTATGATTGATAATGTCAAAAGCTGCACTGAAGTCTAACAAGACACTCCCCACAATCTATTTATCATGAATTTCTCTCAGCCAATCATCAGTCATTTGTGTAAGTGCTGTGCTTGTTGAGTGTCCTTGCCTATAAGTGTTCTGAAAGTCTGTTGTCAATTTGTTTACTGTGAAATAGCATTGTATCTGGTCAAACACAATTTTTCCCAGAAGGTGACTAAGGGTTGGTAACAGGCTGTTTGGTCAGCTATTTGAGCCAGGAAAGGGGGCTTTACTATTCTTGGGTAGCGGAATGACTTTAGCTTCCCTCCAGGCCTGAGGGCCCACACTTTCTAGTAAGCTGAAATTGAAGATCTGGCAAATAGGAGTGGCAACATCGTCCACTATTATCCTCAGTAATTTTCCATCCAGAATGTCAGACCCCGGTATCTTGACATTGTTGATAGACAACAATAATTTCTTCATCTCTTCCACACGGACTTTACGGAATTCAAAAGTTTGGTCAGATATACTTGGATGTGTAATGTCAATGTTTGTTGCTGGCATGTCATCCCTAAGTTTGCTCATCTTGCCAATGGAAAAAGTAATTAAAGTAGTTGACGATTTCAGTCGGTTTTGTGATAACTGATCCATCTGATTCAATGAATGATGGAGCTGTATTTTAAGGTGTTCTAAAGCTTTTTACTATCATTCTTTATATAATTTCTTTGTTTCATAGTATAGTTGATTTTTATTTAGCTTAGTCACATGATTTGTTAATTTGCAGTACATTTGCCAATCAGTTGGGCTGCCAAACTTTGCCATACCTTTTTCCTCATCCCTCTCAACCATAACATTTTTCAATTCCTCATCAATCCAAGGGGATTTAACAGTTTTTACAGTCATTTTCTTAATGGGTGTGTGCTTATTAGTAACTGGAATAAGAAATGTCATAAATGTCAAGTGTAGAATTAGGCGGCCCAAACTGTTGCATATACACGGACTCTGCATGCAATGAACGCAAGAGAAATGACACAATTTCACCTGTTTAATATTGCCTGCTAACCTGGATTTCTTTTAGCTAAATATGCAGGTTTAAAAATATATACTTCTGTGTATTGATTTTAAGAAAGGCATTGACCTTCGTGGTTAGGTACACATTGGAGCAACGATACGCACCGCATCAATTATATGCAACGCAGGACACACTAGATAAACTAGTAATATCATCAACCATGTGTAGTTAACTAGTGATTATGATTGATTGTTTTTTATAAGATAAGTTTAATGCTAGCTAGCAACTTACCTTGGCTTACTGCATTTGCGTAACAGGCAGTCTCCTTGTGGAGTGCAACGAGAGAGGGACAGGTCGTTATTGCATTGGACTAGTTAACTGTAAGGTTGCAAGATTGAATCCCCCAAGCTGACAAGGTGAAAATCTGTCGTTCTGCCCCTGAACGAGGCAGTTAACCCACAGTTCCTAGGCCGCCATTGAAAATAAGAATGTGTTTTTAACTGACTTGCCTAGTTAAATAAAGATGAAATAAAATAAAAAAGGCAAAATCGGTGTCCAAAAATTCAGATTTCTGATTGCTATGAAAACCTAAAATCGGCCCCAATTAATCGGCCATTCCGATTAATCGGTCGACCTCTAGTCCTGAACCAGGTTGCAGGCACTGGTTACAGTTTGAAGCTTTTTCTTGAGTGGGCAGCTTGATGAGAGCCAGTCCATATTTAAATCCCCCAGAAAATATACTTCTCTTTTGATATCACATGCATTTCGCACATTATCGAGCTACTGACTTTTAGCACTTGGTGGTCTATAGCAGCTTCCCACCAGAATGGGCATTAGGTGAGACAGATGAACCTGGGATGCTGGCCTTCTAGGCAAAGCCATATCTCAGACTGGCCAATGAAAAGAAAAGATTAAGATGGGCAAAGGAACACAGACACTGTACAAAGGAACTCTGCAGACTTGTGAGGTGTCTGTTTCTCAAACTAGACACTAATGTACTTACTTGTCCTCTTGCTCAGTTGTGCACTGGGGCCTCCCACTCCTCTTTCTATTCTGGTTAGAGCAAGTTTGCGCTGTTCTGTGAAGGGAGCAGTACACAGCGTTGTACAAGATCAACAGTTCCTTGGCAATTTCTCGCATGGAATAACCCACAAATGCTGATGAAGGCCAGTTTTATTGCTTCTTTAATCAGAACAACAGTTTTTAGCTGTGCTAACATAATTGGAAAAGGGTTTTCTAATGATCAATTAGCCTTTTAAAATTATCAACTTGGATTAGCTAACACAATGTGTCATTGGAACACAGGAGTGATGGTTGCTAATAATGGGCCTATGGCAAATGTTTTTTATGGAATATCTAAGTTTCCAGCTACAATAGTAATTTACAACATTAACAATGTCTACACTGTATTTCTGATCAATTTGATGTTATTTTAATGGACAACAAATGTGCTTTTATTTCAACAACAAGGACATTTCTAAGTGACCCCAAACGTTTGAACGGTAGTGTATATTTCTACTCTATCCACCAAACAACTGACAAGGCATTCTGTTTTGGTTAGCCTAATGCTATTAGAACTGGATTAAACTGAACAACATGGCTGCTGTACTTTTCACAAGTGTTCCTTTGGAAGAGTGAACAAACCTGTGTTTGTTACGTTGCTGGAGATTCCTTTTATATCTTGTTCATAAGACAAACTGTATTTATTCCCTCCTTTTCCACGTCTCCCTCTCAGAAATGCAGGGCCTGTCGAGGCCCATCCTGCTCTGCCTGTCTGCTCACAAAACAGCCAGCTCTAACTCAGTTGTGTGCGTGCCTGCCCACCCATGGCATATTTTAGTATACTTAGGGGCAATTCCTCGGTAACAGTGATGCTAAGACTATTTTTTAAAACTTAAAAAAAAAAACATTTTCCAATTCAGAACATTCAAAACAAAAGTGAAAAGATATTAGACAGCAATAGGACAAAGTGACAGTAACAGACAAGAATAAATAAATAATAATTATTGTATATACAAACATACAATAAGTCGTCATAGAGTAAAATGAATAATAATAATGAGACATTGGACCTGCCGTAAGCTACATATACTATACATTAATTGTGAAACATTATATAAGGGTTATATAGAGATTCAATCAATGTGATGTGGGGGGAGATTCTCTATAGTCAAAAGGTTGCCAAATTCTGTAAAATGTTTCAAACTTATTCCTCAAGCAGTAAGTGATTTTCTCCAGTGGGATACAACTATTAACTTCCGATCGCCACATTGCAACTGGCAGGGGGAATCCGATTTCCATTTCAAGGCAATATATTGGCAATCGCTAGCAATATTTCTGTTAGCTTTATAGTATGGCTTTGCCTAAGATTGGTGTTAGTAAAGTTACCCAGTAGACAGACCTCCGGGTCTAAAGGGAATGCAACCCTGTGAATTGAGGATATGGTATCGCAGACCCCCTGCCAGAAACCGTGTAGTTTTGAACACTGCCAAGTGGAATGGAAGAATGTTCCTTCATCTGAGCCACATCTAAAACATAGGGAGGAGATATCAGGGTGATGAAGGAAATTAAACTGGATCAGTCTGTATCTGGAGTTCAATGTGGATGTAACGCCATCCCTGCATAGGTCAGTCCATAGACCCTCATCAAGATCAATACCCAGATCTTTTCTAAATCGGAGTTTATCTAGCTCAGGCGGTGTTTGTCCTGAAATAAGAGCATTGTAAACCCTGGAAATGGTCTTGAATAGTGGTTGGTCTGCGTGGCAAAGTTGTTCAATAGGTGACATCTTAGGTAGGTTCCATTGTCCCTTGAGAGTCACCCTAATAAAGTTTCGTAGTTGTAGGTAGCTAAAGAAGTCCCTGTTTGGCAAGTGGTATTTCTATTTCAGCTGATCAAAAGATATAAGAACTCCCTCCTCATAACAATGTTCCAGAAGAGTGATCCCCTTATCAGACCATGGTCTAAAGTTACTACTGGAAAAACATAGGAATCAATCTATTGTTCCATGAAGGGGTTTTAGGAGAAAGGAATCCCTCTCGTCCGAACAGCTCTTGCAGTTTGCACTATGCCAGGACAGAATGTATGATTAAACGTTGTCTGTGATGCTTTTTATAGATTTTCTGTCCCATTTGTAAAATAATTCTGCCCTAGTGTCATCATTTACCTCAAACTTTTCAATGTTCAACCTTGAGGGAGAGGGACCATTGTCAAACCAGAAACCTAGACTGTGCAGCCCAGTAGTACATTCTAAAATTGGAGGATTAAGCCCCCTTGACCGTAATCAAGGGTCAGTTTTTCCAGGCCAACCCTAGGGGTTTTGCCGTGCCAGATAAACCGTCTGGTCAGCTTGTCGAGAGAGGAAAAGAATGCTGCGGGCACAGGGATAGGGAGAGAGAGAAACAAATAGAAATCTGGGCAGGACATTCATTTTAATTACATTGATTCTATCCAGTAGAGTGAGGTAAATCCATCCATTTACAAAGGTCACCCTCCACCTTTTGCAACAAGCTGGCCAGATTGAGTTTATAGAGGTTGTTCAGGTTACCATCCACCATTATGCCCAAATATGTGAAGCCCATAGGCAACCATCTAAAAGGAAACTTGTGTTTGATGCTATGGTGGTCAAAGACAGACAACGGTAAGATTTTCGCTTTTATCAAAATTGACCTTATATCTATAGAAAGAACTATAACACTATAGTAGGATCTGCAAGTGAGAGAAGGAGTGTTCTGGGTTTGTTAGAAATAAGGTAAGGTCGTCCGCAAAGAGTGATAACATATGGGTATGAGGGCCCACCTCAAAGCCATGTATGTCTGGGCACGTTCTAATAGCCGGTTCGGTGGGCACTAAAGAGGTGGGCACTAATTGGGCAACCTTGTTTGTTCCCCCTATAGAGAGGGAAAGAGAAGGAAGTAATCCCATTGGTAGCAATCCTAGCTTTAGGAGATTTGTAGAGTGATTTTTATCAAATTTACAAACACGATACCTAAACCAACTTTTCCAAGACGGGAAAAAGGTATGGCCATTCAACCCTATCAAAGGCCTTTTCAGCGTCGAGGGAGACTGCGACACAAGGTATTTTGTTTTTGTTAGCAAGGTGAATTATATCAAAGAACCTTCTGAGATTATTGGAGGACAATCTATTAATTATGAAGCCAGTCGGATCTGGGTTGACCAACAGGGGAAGACATGACTCCAGTCTCTTAGATAGCATCTTGGTGACCAGTTTACAATCCGTGTTAAGGAGAGAGATTGGTCTATAGGAGGCGCACCTTAGCGGGTTTTTCCCTTTCTTGTGGATTACAGTAATCACTGCTTGAGAGAGAGACTCTGGAAAGCAGTTGTCTTCCCTGGCTTTTTTAAGTACCTCCATAAGGTAGGGGACCAACAGCTCCCTAAATTCTTTATAGAACTCTGGAGGGAAGCCATCCTCCCCGGGAGATTTATTAGAAGGTAAGGATTTAATGGCCTCCAACCATTCAGGAACTGAAGTGTTCACTCAGGCGCTCTCTGTCTTCCTCTGACAGGCTTTGGAGGTTGAGATTGCAGAGAAAGGAGTCGATCTCTGATAGATCATCGCTTGATTGGGAAGTGTAGAGGTCTTCGTAGTATTTCTTAAAAGTATCATTAATTTCAGTTGGGTCGAAAGATATCTCATTAGTAAGAGTTTCTATAGCATTAATTATCCTCTTACTTTCCTCTGCTTTCAGTTGCCATGCCAATACTTGGTGTGCTTTATCTCCAAGCTCGTAATAACGCTGTTTTGATTTAGTGATGGCCTTCTCAGCTTGATATGTGTTCAGAATATTATATTTCAGTTTTTTATTTACCAAATGCCTGTATAGATCTTTAGTCGGGCCTCCTTGGTAGGTTTTCTCTAGCTCAGATTTCAGATTCAAGGACATTCAGTTCCGCACCGTGTTTTCTCTTCAGCCCTTTAGTATAGGAAATGATCTGTCCCCTCAGATAAGCCTTCGATGTGTCCCAAAGAATGAAGCTGTCAGGAGCAGAGGGTTTGTTTGTCAAAGTGAAAATATAGATATGCTCTTTGATGAATACACAAAATTCAGGTTGCTTTAGGAGTGTAGAATTTAGTCTCCATCTATATGCTCAATTTACCTTGGTAGGAATGGAGATTGATAATACCAGAGGAGAATGGTCACTGAGCAATCTGGGGAGATACTCGATATCTAACACTCTATGAAACATTTGGGTCGAAAGTAAAAAGTTATCTATGCGTGTGTGTGTTGCGTGGGTGTGAATAAAAAGAGTAGTCCCAATCCTGTGGGTGCAACTGTCTCCAGATGTCTAACAAATTAAGATCTTTCATGAATGACATGGTGAGCTTGCCAGGTTTAGTAGGAAGTGAGGGTTTATCAGAGGACCTATCAAGAACTGTATATCTAAACAAAAATTAAAATCTCCTCCAACCAGTAGCCATCCTGGTGGTGCTTGAGCGACCTGAAGGAAGACATTCTGAATAAACATATGGTCATCGAAGTTAGGAGCATAAATATTCAATAGGGTCCAAGACTCTGAAAACATATGCCCCTGCACCAAAACAAACCTGCCAGAGGGATCAGAGATGGTGTTGTTGATGCAGAAGGGGATGTGTCTACTTAGCAACATTTCAGTTCCTCTTGCTTTGGAGATAAAAGAGGACGCAAAAACATGTCCTACCCATTCCCTCTTCAATTTCTTGTGTTCACTGGCTGTAAGATGTATTTCTTGTAAAAACACAAGTCTGCCTTTAATTTCTTAAGGTATGTATACTCTCTTCCTCATAATCGGGCTGTTAAGACCTTTTATGTTGAATGTGACGTATTTTAGTGGATTAAACAGGATGGGTTTCAAATATGTAACCGAATGGAAATCTCATGTAAATAGTCAGGAAATGTTTCAACTAGAGATACGTTGATGCTGGCTTTCCATTTTGCTCTTACTAGCTAAACCTTGGCGTAAACTAAAACCAGTGAGCTCTCTAAGTTGAAAACAAACGTTGTGAATAGACATTTATGGCTGAATATTTACTGCCCACACTAAGGGCTGCTTGAGTCTCTTTTCAGGAGAGGAGAAACATAAATGGGGGGGCAGTGGGCCTAAGCCCACTAATTTGCTTTGCCCAGTGGATATTGACTATACCAAAATATACTCTCCTGTAAATGTAATAGAACTCACCCCGAAAAAAACGGTTAGTTGAAAATGGACAAATCAATAACCGCAATCGAATAGCGGGGTAAACGGATCCAAATTCCAAGACCATATCAGCAGTTCAGTCCCAGGACAGCACAGATAAGAAAAAACCAAAAAACCAGAGAGACCATTCTGGTTCAGTTCTTTGAGAAAAGTGTGTACTTCTCCCGGTGTGTTGAAGAGATGGCTTTGACCTTTGTACTGAACTTTCATCCGTGCAGGGTGGATGAGGTAGCCGGTGATGTTCTTCTCCTTCAGTGCTTTGGCGGCAGGTCTGAACTGTTTGCGACGTCTGGCGAGATCCGCG
The DNA here is from genome assembly GCF_018296145.1 of Oncorhynchus tshawytscha. NCBI lineage: Eukaryota > Metazoa > Chordata > Actinopteri > Salmoniformes > Salmonidae > Oncorhynchus > Oncorhynchus tshawytscha. Next base: position 22,202,160 of record NC_056458.1, read on the forward strand.
CTCATATCCGGGAAAAAAGGCTGACTCTTGCCATCGATGGTGATGTCCCCTATGGCTCTTGCGAGTTGCAGTATCTTCTCTCTGTCCTAGAAATGGAGGAAGCTGATCAGGACGGCCCGTGGGGGCTCATCTGGCCTGGGTTTCGGCGCTGATGTTCTGTGGGCGCGTTCGATTTCCAACGGCTTGGCGAAGTTGATTATGTCTAGGACATCTGGGATCCATTGAGTGAAGAAACGGACCGGGTCACGGCCCTCGCTGTCCTCTTTCAATCCCACCACACGGATATTACTACGTCTGTTCTGGTTCTCCATCTGGTCTACCTTGTTTTTGAGGTAGGCATTGTCCTTCTGCAGTTGTATCAGAACCTGGTCATGTTGAGCGACGGTATCTTCAACTGTGCTAATGCACAACTCTGCCTCAGTCGTTCTCAAAAGGAGATCATTCATGGAGGATTTCAGGTCGTCAATGGAAGAATGGAGTTCAGCCCATTTCTTGTCAATTTTCAGAGAAAGACCTTTGTTACCATCCCGAATTTCCCAGAGGAGAGTAGCCAGCATGTCGGCAGGCTCGCAAGAGCCTTTGAAGAGCTCGGTTTGTCAACGTCTGCTCAGCACGTCTGGCATCACGTGCTTCCTCAGACAAATCTTTTACTTTAAAATGTATGCCAAACAAAACCAATGATTACAAAACAATGCATACAATACATTGGGAAGATAAACAATTCAACCATTTCTACAACCATACAACTCTCTGCACAAGGACAACTTCTAAAGCTGCATTATGTAACTTTTTGGGGTGACTTGACTCAATTCAAGTAGGTATTAGTTATAGATCTCATTGAAATCATGTCTATGAAGCGGTCAATTTGTTCTATGTGCGCTATTTCTATGCTTCCTGTGTTTAAGTTTAGTTCTTGCATCTTTTACTTTCGGGTTTTGTACACCAGCTGAAATTATAATATTTTTAGTTATGGAAAATATGTTACAGCGATTTAGATTTCACTATGATTCTCTACACTATACTTGCTTGTTTTGTCACATAAACTGAAATTAGGCTAAGTATTAGAATTTTAGCAGCCAAGAAATGGCGGAGAGATTTCTGCGTAGTGCATCTTCAACAATTTCCACTGAAAATTTGGCAAAAACTAATTTATTTGAAGAACAGTGCAGATGTAAAGTTTGGTAACAGAATGACAAGCAGAACAAACCACGTCTGCAAATTTTGTCAGATTTTGAAATTATGCTTTACAACGAAAGCAATCCAAGCGTTTGTCAGTTTATCGATCGCATGATAAACATTAAGTACACTTAGCATCAGGTAGCTCGGTCACGAAAATCAGAAAAGCAATCAAATTAATCGTTTACCTTTGATCTTCGGATGTTTTCACTCACGAGACTCCCAGTTACACAACAAATGTTCCGTTTGTTCCACAAAGATGATTTTTATATCCAAAATACCTAGGTTTGTTTGTCGCGTTTATGTTCAGAAATCCACAGGAAAGAGCGGTCACGACAACGCAGACAAATTCCACATAGTATCTGTAATGTCCACAGAAACATGTCAAATGTTTTTTTTATAATCAATCCTCAGGTTGTTTTTAAAATATATAATCGATAATATATCAACCTCAAATGTCTTTCACAGTAGGAGAGGGGAAAACAATGGCTGTCCAAATTCTGTTGCGCGAGCAAAACTCACGTGACCACTTGACGCGATGTTATAGCTCTGGCTCATTTTTCAAAATAAAAGCCTGAAACTATGTCTGAAGACTGAGACCTTGAGGAAGCGATAGGAAAAGGAATGTGGTTGATATCCCTATAAATGGAGCAAAGGGAAGCTATGGAACATGGAGTTTTCAAAATAGAAGCTACTTCCTGCTTTGATTTTCCTCAGGGTTTCGCCTGCAATATCAGTTCTGTTATACTCACAGACAATATTTGACAGTTTTGGAAACCTTAGTGTTTTCTATCCAATACTAATAATAATATGCATATATTAGCAACTGAGACTGAGGAGCTGGCCGTTTACAATGGGCACCTTTGCATCCAAGCTAATCAATACTGCCCCTGCAGCCATATGAAGTTAATGTTTAAGAACGATCAGGCAGTGTAGTCAGCTATAACCTTAGACAGAGATAAGGAATGCAATAGTTATTCTGCATTTTAAGTTGTTTTTAAGTTAGGTTATTTTTCTACCTAGCTCTGTTTTGGACGTTGAAACTTACCAATAGCAATGTGTAACCTGTGTCCGAAACACCCTAGTCTTGTCCATTTGTTCAGCTCCAATGCTTTGACCATGTTCGATCCGCTGTCGGTAGTCATACATACTTGACACAACTCTTTCAAGCCCCAGGATGAAAGTGCCTCTCTCATCCCAGCTACAGTTATTTCTCCCATGTGGGCGTCTGGGAAATGAGAGGTCAGAAGGCATTCGCTTCACAGCTTCCAGTTGTCGTCAATGTAATGAATCGTGAGGCTAATGTATGGCTCTGTGGTCTGGCTTGACCATAAGTTTGCAGTGACAGAGAAGAATGCAGCGTTATGGATTTCGTTGGCAACTCTGTCCAGACATTCTGTGTAGAGTTTTGGCAGACATGTTTTGCTGAAGTATTTACAGCTTGGGATCTCGTATCTTGGGTCTAGAGTTCAAATGAACTTTCTGAAACAGTCTTTCGCTATGTGATACATAATTGCACTCTATCTCATTCCACTTGTTACTCTTCTTGTCATAGGGAGTACCACTAATGAATGATGAATTTAACCCTTTAATTAGGCAAGTCAGTTAAGAACAAATTCTTATTTACAATGACCACCTACCGGGGAACAGTGGGTTAACTGCCTTGTTCAGGGGCAGAACAACAGATTTTTATTTTATTTTTTACATTGTTAGCTTGGGGATTCGATCCAGCAACCTTTCGGTTACTGGCCCAATGCAAATCACCCTCAATAGTGTCATTTTACTTGTTTTCAGTCGTCCTCAATGCTTGAAATTTCGGACACTTTTGCTAATTAAAGGAGTTTACTTCACTAAATGTTTGCTTACTCTGCAGTTGCGCATGCTTGCTTGTTGTATGTTTTTAGTGAAAGAGAAACATTTTGAACTAGCCCACTAGCCTGTATCACTCGACTGAAATGTTGAACGAAACAAAAAACACCTTATTTCATACATTTGATTAATTTATCATGAAATGCACGATATGGCAAAATCCATATCATGGCACAACACCATACCGGTATTCACGTTCATACCGGTATACCACACACCCCTTTGTGTGTGTGTGTGTGTGTGTGTGTGTGTGTGTGTGTCAAACACTGACCGCTTATTACAGTACAGTAAACTATATGGTAGTGCTGGGACGATACCAGTATCCATACTTGTTACTGTCGTGGCAAGCAAACAAAACACCAAGCGGATTTGACTACTTTAGGAAAACATTTGTTGTCATCCAGAGTCAGAGTGATTTTCCAAGCTGAAGCGCATCATATTTTACATACAGCAGGTTTTTAAAGGACTGAAGAGTTACGTCTGCTTCGTGTTTTCATTTTTGACATTGAAAAAATATTGCGATACTGGTATCATCACTATTTTCAAGTTTGAGTTTCTCTTTCCAAACAAACATAGGCTACACATCATAGGATAATTGATGTGGCTTATGTCATTATTTAGTTACTTTGTAAGGAGACAGTCGAGACATTTTCAATTATTATAGGCATTTAGAGAATGTGCTTATATGGATGTCAAGCTGCTGGCTGTTAGTGCCAGTTCTCAATGGCCTGTCTGTGGCGTTACCTTGGTGATCAGTGTGTCATTGTGGCAGCTCGGCCACTTCTTGCAGTACCTCGTCTGCCTTTGTCAATATGAGCAGAAGTTGGGCAGTAGCCCACCGCACACCATAGCCTGCGCTGAAGGTGTGAACTCTAAGCCCAGGCTTACTCTCTAAGCAGCTGAGCTCAAGTGAAGGCAGTGTGGAGAGAAGCTGGCTACACCGTCACTTTTAAAGGTGTAGTCTTTTTATAGGCCGATATGTCTGTTCCCAGGCCTATATGATGTCACTGCCACACTTGTTATTTCCACCATGTAGGTCTAGACTAGTCATCCACCTGCCTCTCAATCACTCTCTTAGGATCCCTAGGGTTTAGTGGGCTACTCTTTGTGACGTGACGATGTCATCATGTCTGTGGGTCATTCAGATCATGCTGTGCCCTGCTTGTCCTCTCAGTTCCTTCATTGACTCAGGTTGGCAACACTGGAGTCAGCTCATCCCCTTCACTCAAAATCCAGTCACAGCAGCAGCCAGACAAGGGGAAAGAGACTTCTTCAGAAGAAAAACTGATAGATATGGGGTCTCTTTTTATAAACAATAGTCTGTTTGTCCCTCAGGTATATAGCATATTGGACTTTCACTTTAAATGTATAGCTATAGTACTTAATTATTTTGTGTAGTTTCTGTGCTTTTGTGTTTTATGTACAGTCTTTAAGCACATGACCAAGTGAATTTTCCCCTGGTGAGTTAAGAAGGTTAATAAAAACGACTACTGTTGTTATGTTAGGGAGGGTGGGGGGGTGGGGGCTCATTAGTGGTATTGGGGGTGGGGGAAAGTGCGGGGAAGGGGTTTCAAAGGTCAGAATCCTCAGCCAACTCTGCTTGAGTCATTAACAAACTACTAAAGGACAAACATCCAAGCTGTCTGTGCTACTGTTTAGGCCAGGGCTCTCCAACTCCGTTTCTTGTTCCTCTACCTTCCTGTTGATTTTTGCTCCAACCCCAGTTGTAATTAACCTGATTCATTGTATCAACCAGCTAATTATTAGGATCAGGTGTGCTAGATTTAGAGTTGGAGTGAACCTACATGAGAGTCCTGGCCTATGGTCTATAGCTTTAGACTACATATTTGTAGACTTGGAGTATGGAGAAAAGACAATTCCTATAGTAAAAGTTATCATATACCTGTGCCTCAAAATGTTCAAAAACCATGCCTCAAAATGTTAATATATTTTTATTAAGATTGATTTCTTTCCTCTGAGCCAATCAAATTCAAATTCAGACTGTTCCAAACACTCCCTCCCTCCCTCCCTCCCTCACACTCACTCACTCAGTGTCACACAGTCAGGTTCTAATAGCAGGGCAACATGGCCCCCGTTTCCTTCTCTGCCTCCCATTGATCTGAAATCAGAAAAACCACTGCCCTGCTGATTGGTTGCTGGCTCTGGCTGCCATAGAGACCATGGTAAGGTGCAGGAAATGTGATGGTTTGTGGGAGCTGGGTTTTGTCTACTCTGGGCTAATCCTCCATAGAGCTGCTCATTCACTCCTCTCCTTCAGGTTATTTTGTGCCCAATAGAAATGAATGGTAAATAGTGTATTGTCATTGGAGTCACTTTTATTGTAAATAAGAATAGAATGTTTCTAAACACTTCTACAGTAACGTGGATGCTACCATGATTACAGATAATAATGTGTGAGAAAGTTGCAGTCGCACAAATATCATACCCCCAAGACATGCTAATCTCTCAACATTACTTACGATTTCATTCAGGATTATCTGTAATTATGATAGTATCCACATTAATGTAGAAGTGTTTAGAAACATATTCTTAATTACAATAAGTGACTCCAAAATGACACAATACATTATTTACCATTCATTTCTACTGGGCACAAAATAATCATAAACATAACCAAAACAAACAGCAAATGCAGCCAAGAAATTTGTAGAGTCACAAGCTTGATGCAATCATTACGGGCTAGGAATATGGGACCAACTACTACACTTTTTAAAAAATACACATGTAAGTGAATTTGTCCCAATACTTTTGGTCCCTTAAAATGGGGGGGCTGGACTATGTACAAAAAGTGCCATAATTTCTAAACGGTTCACCTGATATGATTGAAAATACTCTCAAATTAAAGCTGACTGTCTGCACTTTAACCTCCATAGTGGTAATAATAATAATAACTTGGTTCTGCATAGAGCATTAGTTTTAAATTGGAATTGCAGCTATGCAACTAAGATACTATGCAGATCATTCCACCAATTCGGTGCCTTTTGAGATGTGTAACTTGGTTGAAAAATACATTAGATTTGACCTAATTTTAACATTGTCATAAAGAGCAGATGTTCAACTGCATAAAATATAAAACGATTCCCATCTCAAGAGGTTTAATATAAAAAAGGACAATAGTAAGTGGCTGTTAAGTTACACGGTTTTGACCGTTACGGGTGTTGACCCCAACAGGGTTGACAATTTTATTGGAGGGACATGTCAAAATGTGGAATTTTAGCACTTTTTTTTTAGCAAGTCTTGATTCATATAAAAATCAGATGTATTGAATTCTCCTTGTGGCCTATATTAAAGGCCACTTCACTGGATATAACAGGCTTTTAAAATGCAATATTGGTGCACAAATTCTACTTGAAACTATGAGACTATGAAACTATGTGGAATGAAACTATGAGGAAGCACTCAGTCAGAACAGCATCGTATCACTTGTTGTGTATAAAAGTGAAATGCACTTCAATATCATTATGTCAATACATTAGGAAATGTTGAATAAAGGAGCTCCTGCCCACTGTGCTAGCGAAGTATCACTTGTTTGTTTTGTCAACATTTCAGCCTCTCGAGTCACAACTTTTTATTGTTGGTTGTGGTGTAAAGCAGGTTGCAACAAATACAATGGGTAACCATGCAACACAATAGGTAACCATGTGCATAGACTTCAGGAAGCATACAACACCTACATCTGCAACATCTATCAGAAGTCAGAACATAGAGATGGTAAAGGAATATAAATATCTGGGTGTCGTCTTGGACAATAACATTCAGCTACCCTGTCTCTATCATCAGGCGTCTCACCTACCTCTTCGTTATCCTTCAAGGGACTCACTGCTGTAACTGGCAAACTGCCTTTCCACTCTCCGCTGTCTTTCCAGAGCGCGCACTGATGCTGTAACTAGCAAGTTGGTTGTCTTCTCTCTTCAGTCACGTGCTGCATTCTGTTATGTGAACGATTAGCTGAGCCTTGGATACAGCCGGTGTTGCTCCAAAACTGCATCGCTCATTCACTTACAGCCAGTAGTGATCACACACTGACACTCCAACACACTCAATTTGCTCACACACAAACATGCACGCATTTATACTGACTCTACACACACGCACTCACATACACGATGCTGCTTCTCTGTTTATCATATATCCTGATGCTTAGAGACCTTTCCCCAATACATATCTACTTCTATCAGTCCAGTATACCTGCACATATTAAATATGGTGTCGTGTCTTTGGCTATGCCAGATTAAGTGATATGACATGCTATTCTATAAAATCCTTTCTCTGTAATTAATATTACCTGATTGGGCTAATCATGTAAATGTAATTAACTAGAAAGTCGGGGCAGTTAACCCACCGTTCCTAGGCCGTCATTGAAAGTAAGAATGTGTTCTTAACTGACTTGCCTAGTTAAATAAAGGTGAAAAAAAAAAAATATATATATATATATAGGCAAATCGGTGCCCAAAAATACCGATTTCCGACTGTTATGAAAACTTGAAATCGGCCCTAATTAATCGGCCATTCCGATTAATCGGCCGACCTCTAGTGTGTGGTCACAAGCGTTCAATAATAAAGGCTGTCATGGCTAACTGTAATATCAATGTATTGTTTATTCTGTGGACTTGAGTGTAATTTGCAGTAACGTCTAGGTAACAAATAACATTGGACCTATGAGTTAGGTTCACATTTACCACTTTTTATTTTACACACAGAGACTGATCATGTAGATCATATTCTTTGTTGTTTAATTAGTTTACAGTTAGGCTGAATCCCTTCTTGTTATACAGGTTAAGTCACTCGAATTTAGCATTTTAAAGCTGGTATATATTTTTCTTTATCCCCCAAGCAGGCATTTTTTGCATGTTTCTATGCAACAAAAAAGTGTCAGCTTTTTGGGCCCTCACCAGTTTGCATCCCTGTATTTAGCAGTCTTATGGCATGGGGATAAAAGTTGTTCAGGAGCCTGTTGGTGTCAGACTTGATGTACCAGTCCCCACTTGCCTTGCGGAAGTAGAGCGAGAACAGTCTATGGTTTCGGTGGCATGAGAATTTAAAAAAAAATCTGGGCCTTCCTTTCAAACTGCCTGATATACAGTTGAAGTCAGAAGTTTTTATACACTTAGGTTGGAGTCATTAACTTGTTTTTCAACCACTCCACAAATCTCTTGTTAACAAACTATAGTTTTGGCAAGTCGGTTAGGACATCTACTTTGTGCATGACACAAGTCATTTTTCCAACAATTGTTTACAGACAGATTATTTCACTTATAATTCACTGTATCACAATTCCAGTGGGTCAGAAGTTTACATACACCAAGTTGACTGTGCCTTTAAACAGCTTGGAAAATTCCTGAAAATTATGTCATGGCTTTAGAAGCTTCTGATAGGCTAATTGACATCATTTGAGTCAATTGGAGGTGTACCTGTGGATGTATTTCAAGGCCTACCTTCAAACTCAGTGCCTTTTTGCTTGACATGGAAAATCATGCTTGGAAAATCAAAAGAAATCAGCCAAGACTTCAGAAAAAAATTGTAGACCTCCACAAGTCTGGTTCATCCTTGGGAGCAATTTCCAGACGTCTGAAGGTACCACGTTCATCTGTACAAACAATAGTACGCAAGTATAAACACCATGGGACCACGCAGTCGTCATACCGCTCTCCTAGAGATGAACGTACTATGGTGCGAAAAGTGCAAATCAATCCCAGAACAGCAGCAAAGGACCTTGTGAAGATGCTGGAGGAAACCGGTACAAAAGTATCTATATCCACAAGGAAGAAGCCACTGCTCCAAAACCGCCATAACAAAAGCCAGACTGTGATTTGCAACTGCATATGGCGACAAAGATTGTACTTTTTGGAGAAATATCCTCTGGTCTGATGAAACAAAAATAGAACTGTTTGACCATAATGACCATCGTTATGTTTGGAGGAAAAAGGGGGAGGCTTGCAACCCGAAGAACCTCATCCCAACCGTGAAGCACGGAGGTGGCAGCATCATGTTGTGGGGGTGCTTTGCTGCAGGAGGGACTGGTGCACTTCACTAAATAGATGGCTTCATGAGGCAGGAAAAATATGTGGATATATCGAAGCAACATTTCAAGACATCAGTCAAAGTTAAAGCTTGGTCGCAAATGGGTCTTCCAAATGGACAATGACCCCAAGCATACTTGCAAAATGGCTTAAGGACCACAAAGTCAAGGTATTGGAGTGGCCATCACAAAGCCCTGACCGCAATCCCTTAGAAAATTTGAGGGCAGAACTGGAAAAGTGTGTGCGAGCAAGGAGGCCTACAAACCTGACTCAGTTACACCAGCTCTGTCAGGAGGAATGGGCCAAAATTCACCCAACTTATTGTGGGAAGCTTGTGGAAGGATACCCAAAACATTTGACCCAAGTTAAACAATTTAAATGCAATGCTACCAAATACTAATTGAGTGTATGTAAACATCTGACCCACTGGGAATGTGATGAAAGAAATAAAAGCTGATCTGGCAGAGTTACTACACCTCAAGAATTTCATTTTGCGAAAGGCTCGGCATACTCGGGATACGCGCACTGACTGGCTCTCTTTCAGGCAAATGAGAAATAAGTGGATTCCCAGAAGGCTAAGGTTAGTTACTTTAAGGAGCAGTTCTCTTGCTGTGGGTCTAACCCCAAGAAGTTCTGGGAAACGGTAAAAACCTGGAGAACAAACCCTCCCCCTCACAGCTGCCCATGTCCCTTTAAAGTTGTTGATGTCTTTGTTTACTGACAAGGAGCACATGGTTGAGCTCTTTAATCACCACTCCATGCCTCCTTGCCAGTCCAACATTTTCTCATCTCCCAGCCCTTCTAATGTGACTAGCCCTGATGCTCCTCCCTCTTTTTTTTCTTCTCCTGCCCCACTACAAAGTTTCTCCCTGCAGTTAGTCATTGAGTCCGAGGTGCTAAATGATGTCCTTAAACTTGACCCCAAAACACCATCCGGTCAGATGTTTTAGGTCCTTTCTTCTTTAAGGTTGCCAAGCCTCCCTCTGACCTTTTTATACCTGTTTCTCCTCAGGTTCCCATTGCTTGGAAGGCTGCCATGGTTTGTCCTTAATTTAAAGGGGGAGATCAAGCTAATCCTAACTGTTATAGGCCTATTTCTATTTTGCCCTGTTTATCAAAAGTATTGGGGAAAAACTGGTCAATAATCAACTGACTGGCTTTCTTGATATCTATAGTATTCTCTCGAGTATGCAATCTGGTTTCTGCTCAGGTTATGGATGTGTCACTGAAACCTCGAGCGGCTAGATGTTCTTTACCATTCGGCCTCAGATTTGCCACCAATGCTCCTTATAAGGACACATCACTACACTCTATGCTCCTCTGTAAACTGGTCATCTCTGTATACCCGTCGCAAGACCCACTGGTTGTTGCTTATTTATAAAACTCTCTTAGGCCTCACTCCCCACTATCTGAAATGCCTACTGCAGCCTTCATCCTCCACATACAACACCCGTTCTGCCAGTCACTTTCTGTTAAAGGTCCCCAAAGCACATCCCTGGGTCGCTCGTCTTTTCTGTTCGCTGCAGCTAGCGACTGGAACGAGCTGCAACAAACACTCAAACTGGACAGTTTAATCTCAATCTCTTCATTCAAAGACTCAATCATGGACACTCTTACTGACACTTATGGCTGCTTCGTGTGATATATTGTTGTCTTTACCTTCTTGCCTTTGTGCTGTTGTCTGTGCTCAATAATGTTTGTACCATGTTTTGTGCTGGCTGCCATGTTGTGGTGTTACCATATGTTGTTGTCATGTGTTGCTACCATGTTATGTTGTCTTTGGTTTCTCTTTATGTCGTGTTGTGGTGTCTCTCTTGTCAATGTGTATTTCATCCTATATTTTTAATCCCAGCCCCCGTCCCCGCAGGAGGCCTTTTGGTATGCCGTCATTGTACTTAATTTACTTAAATTTGTTCTTTACTGACTTTCCTAGTTAAATAAACAAATAATTTAAGGAGAAGAGGCGCTGTCGAGCCTAATTCACGACTGTTTGTGGTGGAGGTGATGTTGCCTACCCTCACCACCTCGGGTCGGCCTGTCAGGAAGTCCAGGATCCAGTTGCAGGGGGAGGTGTTTAGTCCCAGAGTCCTAAGCTTGGTGACCAGCTTGTAGGGGACAATGGTGTTGAGCACTGAGCTGTAGTCCATGAACCATTCTCACATGTATTCCTCTTATCTAGGTGGGTGAGGGCCGTGTGGAGTGCAATTGAGATTGTGTCATTTATGGATCTGTTGGGGCGGTATGCAAATTTGAGTGGGTCTGGGATGATGGAGTTGATGTGTGCCATAACCAGCCTTTCAAAGCACTTCATTATTACAGGTGTGAGTGCTACAGGGTGGTAGTAATTGTGGCATGAAGCTTTCAGAGTTCTTGAACAGGAAGGATGATGGTCAACTAAAGATGTGGAGATTACAGACTAGGACAAGGAGACGTTGAAAATTACCTTGAATATGCCTGCCACTTGTTCTGTGCATGCTCTGAGAATGCGCCCTGGAATACCTTCCATCCCCGTGACCTTGCGAGTGTTGACCTGATTAAAGACCTTCCTCACTTCGGCCTTGGAAAGCGAGATCACCCAGTCCTCTGGGTCAGTGGGGGCCCTCACGCATGGTACGATGTTGTTATTGTGGAAGCATGCATAAAATGCATTGAGTTTGTCTGGTAGAAAGGCATTGTTTGGCAGATAACGGCTGGTTCTTTCTTTGTAATCCGTAATGGACTGTAGCCCCTGCCACATGCGGCGAGAACCACTCCCTATTAACTTCTTGGTGACGGGGGCAGTATTGAGTAGCTTGGATGAATAAGGTGCCCAGAGTAAACGGCTCTGTCCCAGATGCTAATATATGCATATTATTAGTTGGATTGGATAGAAAACACTCAGAAGTTTCTAAAACTATTTCAATAATGTCTGTGAGTATAACAGAACTCATATGGGAGGCAAAACCTGAGAGAAATCCAACCAGGAAGTGGGAAATCTGAGGCTAGTTTTTTAAAACTCAACCAATATCCCACTGTATCTACAATAGGGGCTATGTTTCACTGCCTAAGGCTTCCACTAGATCAAATCAAATGTATTTATATAGCCCTTCGTACATCAGCTGATATCTTAAAGTGCTGTACAGAAACCCAGCCTAAAACCCCAAACAGCAAGCAATGCAGGTGTTGAAGCACGGTGGCTAGGAAAAACTCTCTAGAAAGGCCAAAACCTAGGAAGAAACCTAGAGAGGAACCAGGCTATGTGGGGTGGCCAGTCCTCTTCTGGCTGTGCCGGGTGGAGATTATAACAGAACATGGCCAAGATGTTCAAATGTTCATAAATGACCAGCATGGTCGAATAATAATAAGGCAGAACAGTTGAAACTGGAGCAGCAGCACGGCCAGGTGGACTGGGGACAGCAAGGAGTCATCATGTCAGGTAGTCCTGGGGCATGGTCCTAGGGCTCAGGTCCTCCGAGAGAGAGAAAGAAGGAGAGAATTAGAGAACGCACACTTAGATTCACACAGGACACCGAATAGGACAGGAGAAGTACTCCAGATATAACAAACTGACCCTAGCCCCCCGACACAAACTACTGCAGCATAAATACTGGAGGCGGAGACAGGAGGGGTCAGGAGACACTGTGGCCCCATCCGAGGACACCCCCGGACAGGGCCAAACAGGAAGGATATAACCCCACCCACTTTGCCAAAGCACAGCCCCCACACCACTAGAGGGATATCTAGATGTCAACAGTCTTTAGAACTTTGTTTGAGGGTTCTAATGGGAAGTGGGACCGAATGAGATAGGAATGAGTCAGAGGTCTGGCAGATTGCCACAGGCTCTGAGGCGTGGTCACGAGAGAGTTAGCTCTCGTTCCATTGCTTTTCTACAGACATAGGAATTCTCCGGTTGAAACATTGAAGATTTATGATAAAAGCATCCTAAAGATTGATTCTATACTTAGTTTGACAAGTTTCTACGGGCTGTAACGGAACTTTTTGAACTTTTCATCTGACGTTCGGCGGGACCTGAACGCGCTTTTGAATTTGTTTACCAAACGCCCTAACAAAAGTAGCTATTTGGACATAAATGGACATTATCGAACAAAACAAACATTTATTGTGGAACTGCTATTTATTCCACCCCTAGGAAGTGGAACATCATATCTCAAGGGGATTTCATTGGGAACTGTGGTGAATACATAAGAAGCTCAGATTTCTCACTTCCTGTTTTGATTTCTCCTCAGGATTTTGCCTGCCATATGAGTTCTGTTATACTCAGACATCATTCAAACAGTTTTAGAAACTTGAGTGTTTTCTATCCAAAACTAATAACAATATGCATATCTTAGAAACTGAGACAGAGGAGCAGGCTGTTTACTTTGGGCAACTTATTCATCCAAGCTACTCAATACTGCCCCCCAGCCATAAGAAGTTTTAAGGAAAAGTATATCTCTAATTCCATGTATAACAGTTGTATTTATCATTTATAATGAGTATTTCTGTAAATAGATGTGGCTCTCTGCACAATCACTGCATGTTTTAGAACTACTGAACGTGACGTGCCAATGTAAAATGAGATTATTTTTATATAAATAGGCACTTTAGCGAACAAAACATACGTATTGTGTAACATGAAGTCCTATGAGTGTCATCTGATGAAGATCATCAAAGGTTAGTGATTCATTTTTACCTCTTTGCGCGTTTTGTGACTCCTCTCTTTGGCTGGAAAAATGGCTGGGTTTTTCTGTGACTTTGTGGTGCTTTTGCTGTAAAGCATTTTTGAACTCAGACACTGTGGCTGGATTAACGAGAATTTTATCTTTTAAAATGGTGTAAAATACTTGTATGCTTGAGGGATTTTAATAAGGTTAAAGGTTATAAGGTTTTTGTTGTTTTGAATTTGGCGCCCTGCACTTTAACTGGCCGTTGGCGAGGTGCGACGCTACCGTCCCAGAGAGGTTTTAAACAATATCAAAGGTGATTTGAAATGCATTTAAACACTATACACCTCCCCTTGAAATGATTGTTCTTAGAGCATTTGCCATCATTATCATGCTGACCGTGACTGTGATGCTGACAGTAACAGTGATAATGTCTGCTGATATATTAGTGTTGGTGAAATGACCATAATTATACTTCTCATAAGGATCTACAATACCAGTATGATGACATGGCAGCATTGAATATGGACACAGAGAGCTACATCCCGTATTTATTTATAGTGTTCTCTCTCTCAACTCCCCCACCAACCACAGCTAGGTTTTAGGCTACCATGGTCACCATATTAAATGTCAGCTGGCACCCATTTACCATAGAGTCAAGAGGGAACAGTTTTCTTGAGTGTATCACAGGTCTTTATTAAACCCCGTCGTTACCAGTAATGTTCCCTCAAAGTTGCGCTTGGGCGTGCAGCTCCCTGGGACTGCCACAGAAGAAATATCAGCCCGCGCAAAGAAGCATGAGATTGAACGTCACTTAACTTTCTAGAGTTTTCCTGCTCAGTTAATACTATCAACATTTCCCTTTACTGTGGCAATTGTGCCTGAATCAATGCAATATTAGCCACTTTCAATGCAACATACCGAAACAAAACTAACTATGCATTGGATTAACATGATGGCGCCGGAGAGGATGGCTGCTGTTTTATTGGTTCTTAACCAACCGCACTATTCTCCCCCCACACACAATGTTGCTGCTACCTTCTCATAGGACCAAAAAGAGCTTCTGGACATCAGAACAGTGATTACTCACCTTGAATTGGACGTATATTCTTTATTTTGTGAGTCGGATGGGAAGGATCTACTCCAAACACCCGAACAGGCCCTCATCCCCATCATTCACTGGAGAAAAAAACTTGAGATTTTGCGGAAAGAGACTGGAATGCCTTGTGAGGATCAGGCGACGAGTGACTAATCTGCCTTTGCCATCCGTATTGTTAGCCAACGTTCAATTGCTGGAAAATAAATGGGATGAACTGAAAGCACTTATATCCTACCAATGGGATATTAATATGACTATTTATGTAGCGATCACCGTATGAATTTCATCCCGCTACCGGGTTCAGTGCGCAGAGAGTTTAACAACGCAGCCGTCACGCTGATCCTCAATATGGGGGCCCCTCACGAGTGCGTGCTCAGTCCCCTCCTGTACTCCCTGTTCACTCATGACTGCATGGCCAGGCACGACTCCCACACCATCTTTAAGTTTGACGATGACACTGACAATGATGAGACAGCCTATAGGGAGGAGGTCAGAGATCTGACCATGTGGTGCAAGAACAACAACCTCTCCCTCAATGTGATAAAGAGATCGGAGATGGTTGTGGACTAGGGGAAAAGGAGAAGCAAGCACACACCATTTCTCATCCATGGGGCTGTAGTGGAGCAGGTTGAGAGCTTCAAGTTCCTTTGTGTCCACATCACCAACAAACTAACATGGTCCAAGCACACCAAGACAGTCGTGAAGAGGGCATTACAATACCTATTCCCCCTCGGAGACTGAAAATATTTCGCATGGGTCCTCAGATCCTCAAAAGGTTCTACAGCTGCACCATCGAGAGCATCCTGACTGGTTGCATCACTGCCTGGTATGGCAACTGCTCAGCCTCCGACCGCAAGGCACTACAGAGGGTAGTGCGTATGTCCCCGTACATCACAGGGGCCAAGCTTCCTGCCATCCAGGACCTCTGTACCAGGTGGTGTCAGAGAAAGGCCCTAAAAATTGTCAGACTCCAGCCACCCTAGCAATAGACTGTTCTCTCTGCTATAGTGGTTCCGGAGCACCAAGTCTAGGTCCAAAGGCTTCTAAACTCCTGAACATCTAATCAAATGGCTCACTTTTTGCATTGCCCCCCCCCCATTCTATGATCCTGCTACTCTCTGTTATTATCTATGCATCGTCACTGTAATAACTCTACCTACATGTACATATTACCTCGACTCCGGTGACCCTGCACATTGACTAAATTCA
This sequence comes from Oncorhynchus tshawytscha, assembly GCF_018296145.1. NCBI lineage: Eukaryota > Metazoa > Chordata > Actinopteri > Salmoniformes > Salmonidae > Oncorhynchus > Oncorhynchus tshawytscha. The sequence continues at coordinate 22,218,197 of NC_056458.1, forward strand.
CTACTCAAAAAAATAAAGGGAACACTAAAATAACACATCCTAGATCTGAATGAATGAAATATTCTTATTAAATACTTTTTTCTTTACATAGTTCAGGTCTGGGGAACGGGCGGGCCAGTCCATAGCATCAATGCATTCCTCTTGCAGGAACTGCTGACACACTCCAGCCACAAGGTCTAGCATTGTCTTGCATTAGGAGGAACCCAGGGCCAACCGCACCAGCATATGGTCTCACAAGGGGTCTGAGGATCTCATCTCGGTACCTAATGGCAGTCAGGCTACCTCTGGCGAGTTACATTGTGTTGTTTAAGTGTTCCCTTTATTTTTTTTTGAGCAGTTTAGATCATTGCCATATATGGATCTGTGCTGTTCACTTTTTGAACTGGAGTCTGACCTTGTTTACAGCATGAGCGGGAGTGAGTAGATGAGCTTGTTTTGAGATCAAATCAAGAGTTATTAGCTAATTTGTAGTCCGTAATGGGGGAATAATTGCTTCTTACAAGATCACAAAACATGTACATTTCTAGACATCTTTGAAAAGTGAGTGAGCTAAAGAGCTTTATTTTGTTTTAAAGGGGCAGTGTTGTATTTTGAGACAAACTTTAATAAGCTAAGTAGCCAATAGGCAGAGGGTAGCATGATGTGTCTGATTCTCTGTCATAATGGTATGGGAACAATAATGCGTTTTATTTTGTGAAGTGGTTTCTTGCATCAAACACAACATTTTCAGGTTATTATCAAAAAAACATGAAGGGCTTGACATCTCATGTAATGTACTGTAGGCCTACATTAAACACCACACAGGCTCCTATTGTAGGCTGAATGATAGAACAGCTACAGTGGGGGAGAACAAGTATATGATACACTGCCGATTTTGCAGGTTTTCCAACTTACAAAGCATGTAGAGGTCTGTAATTTTTAAAATCATAGGTACACTTCAACTGTGAGACGGAATCTAAAACAAAAATCCAGAAAATCACATTGTATGATTGTTAAGTAATAATTTGCATTTTATTGCATGACATAAGTATTTGATACATCAGAAAAGCAGAACTTAATATTTGGTACAGAAACCTTTGTTTGCAATTACAGAGATAATACGTTTCCTGTAGTTCTTGACCAGGTTTGCGCACACTGCAGCAGGCCCACTCCTCCATACAGACCTTCTCCAGATCCTTCGGGTTTCGGGGCTGTCGCTGGGCAATACGGACTTTCAGCTCCCTCCAAAGATGTTCTATTGGGTTCAGGTCCGGAGACTGGCTAGGCCACTCCAGGACCTTGAGATGCTTCTTACGGAGCCACTCCTTAGTTGCCCTGGCTGTGTGTTTTGGGTCGTTGTCATGCTGGAAGACCCAGCCACGGCCCATCTTCAATGCTCTTACTGAGGGAAGGAGGTTGTTGGCCAAGATCTCGCGATACATGGCCCCATCCATCCTCCCCTCAATACGGTGCAGTCGTCCTGTCCCCTTTGCAGAAAAGCATCCCCAAAGAATGATGTTTCCACCTCCATGCTTCACGGTTGGGATGGTGTTCTTGGGGTTGTACTCATCCTTCTTCTTCCTCCAAACACGGCAGGTGGAGTTTAGACCAAAAAGCTCTATTTTTGTCTCATCAGACCACTTAAACTTCTCCCAATCCTACTCTGGATCATCCAGATGGTCATTGGCAAACTTCAGATGGGCCTGGACATGCGCTGGCTTGAGCAGGGGGACCTTGCGTGCGCTGCAGGATTTTAATCCATGACGGCGTAGTGTGTTACAAATGGTTTTCTTTGAGACTGTGGTCCCAGCTCTCTTCAGGTTATTGACCAGGTCTTGCCGTGTAGGTCTAGGCTGATCCTTCACCTTCCTCATGATCATTGATGCCCCACGAGGTGAGATCTTGCATGGAGCCCCAGACCGAGGGTGATTGACCGTCATCTTGAACTTTTTCCATTTTCTAATAATTGCACCAACAGTTGTTGCCTTCTCACCAAGTTGCTTGCCTATTGTCCTGTAGCCCATCCCAGCCTTGTGCAGGTCTACAATTTTATCCCTGATGTCCTTACACAGCTCTCTGGTCTTGGCCATAGTGGAGAGGTTGGAGTTTGTTTGATTGAGTGTGTGGACAGGTGTCTTTTATACAGGTAACGAGTTCAAACAGGTGCAGTTAATACAGGTAATGAGTGGAGAACAGGAGGGCTTCTTAAAGAGAAACTAACAGGTCTGTGAGAGCTGGAATTCTTACTGGTTGGTAGGTGTGATCAAATACTTATGTCATGCAATAAAATGCAAATTAATTACTTAAAAATCATACAATGTGATTTTCTGGATTTTTGTTTTAGATTCCGTCTCTCACAGTTGAAGTGTACTTATGATAAAAATTACAGACCTCTACATGCTTTGAGTAGGAAACACTGCCGATTTTGCAGGTTATCAAATACTTGTTCTCCCCACTGTATGTCTATATTAAAATGTTATGGGATGCCTTTATTTCCATTGTTTTTAATGGTAGGTCACTCCATTGACAGTTTGCTGTCAGCAGACATTAAATTTTCTTAGTGATTTAAAAAAGTTTTTATTTTATTTTTTAGTTAACATTGGTTAGCAATATGGCTGTCACTTAGACCTAAGCCTACCACCTTTTTATAATGCTTCTCTCAGGATCCCATTCCATTTTGAAGCACTTACGAAACACCTAGCTAATTTTCAGTTTGTCATTATAAAACAGCATCTGTGTTTAGAACATGAGACTTTCAGTTCCTTTATTCTCTTGTCTTTGTGTCTGTGTTGTCTTACATTGTTTCCTATGTCCAGTACTCTGTCTCTTTGCACTCCTTGTTATTCTCAGTTCCCCCATAGTCAGGTGAGAGGGAAACAGACCGACGAACAAAGGTTTTGGTCTTGCGTAATAACCTACAGCTCACCAGTCAGAAGTCATACTCAGCATAGACTATACAGTGTTTCCTCTTGGATTCTTTGCCAATGGCACGGCTTTAGAGACGTTCTTGTCCGCAGAGACAATTTGGCTTATTTAAATCTAATTTCCTGTAATTCTACACATTTCTCATGGAGCTAAGACAACAATTGCAATTTCAAAGCTAGTTTGCTGCAATTCTACACATTTTGCCATGAGGTTGAGAATTTCCCTTATTGTTAGTGTCCTGCAATTATACACATTATGCCTTGTTCTTATGCTATCTGAGTGAATCAAACAACAAAGTCAATTTATTTTAAATTTTAAATTTCCACATGTCCCTTTTGATGCGGTGAAGTTGTCCTGTCCCCTTAGCAGAAAAACACCCCCAAAGCATAATGTTTCCACCTATGTTTGACGGTGGGGATGAGGTTCTTGGGGTCATAGGCAGCATTCCTCCTCCCCCAAACACGTTGAGTTGAGACCAAAATGGAGCTCTTTGGCATCATCTGACCACAACACTTTCACCCAGTTGTCCTCTGAATCATTCAGATGTTCATTGGCAAACTTCAGACTAGAGGTCGACCGATTATGATTTTTCAACGCCGATACCGATTATTGGAGGACCAAAAAAGCCGATGCCGATTTAATTGTCCGATTTTTGTATTTATTTGTAATAATGACAATTACAACAATACTGAATTAACACTTATTTTAACTTAATATAAAACATCAATAAAATCAATTTAGCTTCAAATAAATAATGAAACTTGAATTTGGTTTAAATAATGTAAAAACAAAGTGTTGGAGAAGAAAGTAATATGTGCCATGTAAAAAAGCTAACGTTTAAGTTCCTTGCTCAGAACATATGAAAGTTGGTGGTTCCTTTTAACATGAGACTTCAATATTCCAAGGTAAGAGGTTTTAGGTTGTAGTTAATATAGTATTTATAGGACTATTTCTCTCTATACCATTTGTATTTCATATATCTTTGACTATTGGATGTTCTTATAGGCACTATAGTATTGCCAATGTAACAGTATAGCTTCCGTCCCCCTCGTCGCCCCTACCTGGGCTCGAACCAGGAACACATCGACAACACCGACAGCCATCGACAGCCACACTCAAAGCATCGTCACCCATCAGCTCAAGGGGAATAACTACTCCAAATCTAAAAGCAAGTGATGTTTGAAACAGTATTAGCACACACCCAGCTAACTAGCTAGCCATTTCACATTGGTAACACCAGCCATTAGGCTGATAGGCGTGAAGTCATAAACAGCGCTATGCTTGCGAAGAGCTGCTGGCAAAACGCACGAAAGTGCTGTTTGAATGAATGATTACGGGCCTGCTGCTGCTCAGTCAGACTGCTCTATCAAATCAGACTTAATTATAACATAATAACACACAGAAATACGAGCCTTTGGTCATTAATATGATCGAATCCGGAAACTATCATTTCGAAAACAAAGCGTTTATTATTTCAGTGAAATACGGAGGCATCCCTAAGTCTAAATATTCTTGTTACATTGCACAACCTTGAATGTATGTCATAATTACGTAAAATTCTGGCAAATTAGTTCGCAATGAGCCAGGCAGCCCAAACTGTTGCATATACCCTGACTCTGCGTGTAATGAACGCAAGAGAAATGACACCATTTCACCTGGTTAATATTGCCTGCTAAACTGGATTAGTGATTATGATTGATTGTTTTTTATAAGATAAGTTTAATGCTAGCTAGCAAGTTACCTTGGCTTCTACTGCATTCGTGTAACAGGCAGGCTACTCATGGAGTGCAATGGTTAGAGCGTTGGACCAGTTAACTGTGCGGTTGCAAGATTGAATCCCCTGAGCTGACAAGGTGAAAATCTGTCATTCTGCCCCTGAACAAGGCAGTTAACCCACAGTTCCTAGGCAGTCATTGAAAATAATAAAGTGTTCTTAACTGACTTGCCTAGTTAAATAAAAGGTATAAAAGTTGAAAATCGACGCCCAAAAATACAGATTTCCGATTGTTATGAAAACTTGAAATCGGCCCTAATTAATCGGCCATTCCGATTAAATCGGCCGACCTCTACTTCAGACGGGCATGTATATGTGCTTTCTTCAGCAGGGGGACCTTGCAGGCGCTGCAGGATTACAGTCCTTCACGGCATAGTGTGTTACCAATTGTTTTATTGGTGACTATGGTCCACAGCTGCCTTGAGATCATTGACAAGATCCTCCCGTGTAGTTCAGGGCTGATTCCTCACCGTTCTCATGACCATTGCAACTCCACGAGGTGAGATCTTGCATGGAGCCCCAGGCCGAGGAAGATTGACAGTTCTTTTGTGTTTCTTCCATTTGCAAATAATCGCACCAACTGTTGTCACCTTCTCACCAAGCTGCTTGGCGATGGTCTTGTAGCCCATTCCAGCCTTGTGTCCCTGACATCCTTGGAGAGCTCTTTGGTCTTGGCCATGGTGGAGAGTTTGGAATCGGATTGATTGATTGATTGATTCTGTGGACAGGTGTCTTTTATACAGGTAAAAAACTGAGATTAAACCTACCATTAAAATTATAGACTGATCATTTCTTTGTCAGTGGGAAAATGTACAAAATCAGCAGGGGATCAAATACTTTTTTCCCTCACTGTATCTCTTTATGGGAGTTTATAGAAGAGGTGTATATATTCTCACTTGACATACGCCATACAAGGAATACATACTTCCTTGACTCACAACATATTCACTCTGCTATTAGAAGAATATGTTTAAAATGTTTTATTGATGCCAATCATGAGAAACATCAGAGTATACACTGGCACAGTTTGTTAAATTTGTAAAAGTTTACAAATGCTGCAATTGTAATCATAGCATGAGTGGAAAATTGTAGATTGTTGAAGACCATAAGAACTCCTTTCCCTCCCACCTCCCACTGTCCCAGGTCCCCATACAGCCGAACCCCCCCGCTCCCACCCACCAGGATGATACTGAGATCCCTCCTAGCTGTCACACCAGTCCCACCGCTCACCCTCTCTCCTCCTACCTGCCAACCACCCTCCCTACCCGCAATTACCAGGTATTCTTCCTTAACAGAGAAAGTCCTATTAGGCACAGAGGGAGGGCTGTCTATCTTGACAGATCCTGTTTCACTTTGTCTAATAGCTTAGAAAAGTTTTGCTTAAAAAGGTTGAGTACTCTCTCGTAACTGACATTCCAAGGTATGCTAATGTGTCCCTAACAATTTCGAATGCTATATTTGTGTATTGGAGGCGAGGAGCCTGCGGCTTGATTGGAAAGTGTTCGCTCTTGTGCAGTCTTGATTTGTAACCGGGAAAATGTCTGAATCTTGATAGCAACAAGAGAGCTGCAGGGAGAGAGGTGGACATGTTTGAAACAGATTATTTTTTGGCGTATAACGGCACCTTATGCTCAGTACCCCCTCTCATCGTTCTTGACACTTGTTGGCTGTTCCGTAACGCAATAGCAAGAGGCTCTATTGACAGGGAAAAGAGCGACGATGATGCCGGGCAGCCGTGTCTTGTTCCGCGGTGCAGTGGGAAGTAATTGGCAATGGAGATTTAACACACTAGCTGTTGGAGAAGAGTACAGCAGTTTAATAATTTCAATACATTTTGGACCAGACCTTTTTGGAGCACTGTAAGCAAGTAGTCCCATTTCACCCGATCGACGATCCAAGGGCATTTCCGCGTCCATGGAAATGAGACTCTCAGGACCAAGATCCTCAGAAGGACAATGCAAAATGTTAAACAACGTATGTTAAAGGAATGGCGTCCTGTCTGATCAGGAGAAATGATGGTCTTCCAATCTACAGGCCAGGATTTTAGCCAGGATCTTCATCCGTGTTAAGCGATGAAATATTTCACCACATTTTTGGCACATTCCATCTTCTTTTGAGTAGCAGAGTGTCCAAGCTTAGTAGAAAGTGTGTGTGGGGGGGGCGGCGGCGTACGACTCTTTACATCAGTAATGTGGCTGTTTGAACAGATCATTTCTGTTAGAATGTGAGAGCTGGATATTGAGGTTTAGAAGGATCCCATTGCTGGTTATTGGTGATGTGCACAGCACCCGCTTGCCCATAATCTAACATTGAATGTGTGTGTGCATGTCTCCTTTCAAACAGACATGGGTCTGGACTGATTCAGTCAGCAGAGGAGAGGAGGAATGAGAGGGAGGCAGAAAGCTCAGTGGGAGCCAGGGGGTTAAACAGACACAAGTCTCCTGCATTATTCACTCTCTACAGCAGTCTTTACAATGGCTACAGCTCCTCTGAGTCACTAGATACTCACTGGGCTTAGAGAGGAATATGCCAGAGCAGCTAGACTCACAGCTGTAAAGTCGTGACTTTCAACTACTGCCCTCTGGCATGTTAGTAAGGCGTAAGTAGTGAACTGATGACACATTAAATAATAAGATAGGGGCACTATTCTCTCAAACACCACATTTTATGCTCCAACTTGATTAGAATTAGCCTGTAATCCTACACTTGGGGTCCTTAATCCGTGTTGGCAGAATCTGAACTCTAGAGGGCTGCAGTGTCTCTGTTAATATGAACATGACAAAGGGAATAGGGCAATTCCATGGTAAAAGAGTGAGAGTCACTTATTCACTTTTAAAATGAATGCCAAGCAATAACCATTGATTGCAAAGTTTAACAAACCATACACCTTTACTAATTTACTTGAGGAACAGTGTAGATGCAAAGTTTGGTAACAGAATCTCCTGCAGTTTTTTTTGTGACCACAATATCCACAAAATATGTACTCCAAATTAAGATGTGACGATGTCAGCTATGATATGACACCTTGAGTTTGTAAAAAAATCTATTTTGGTTATTGAACTACAGTAAGTGAAGTCATTCAGATACCAGGTGTTGATCCACTTCATTGGTCTGTACTATGCAGAAATGTATCATTAGGAATGTCATTTTCTTCATGGTGATGTATCCTTAATAGGTACACAAATGTAGACAAATATAGTATCCTCATTTGCATGTTTGTTATTATTCTAATGAGCTCCACCCCCAAACAAGACCACATTTGTTTGGTCCAGACCAGACCAAATTTGTACCAATCACAGGTGTCTGTTTCACAAGTTGGACATCACAGAACAGTTCAGTATGTTACATTCTACTTTATTGTGCTGTACTCGGGGTTCGCACACGGTGCGTAAAGTACTTGAATTTGGCACTCTGAAATTCAAGTCCTGGAATACCTTAAATCAGATATTTTCTCAAGTTAGAAATTGAAAAGTACATGAACTAAAATGAGAGAACATAAAAATGTATTGTATGTATTGTATTGTATTGTAAAATGTATTTGTTTCAATTGTTAACACTAACGGCTACTTACTGTATGTTTAAGCTTAAACTCTATTGGACCAGTTCGGTTCGCTACTGGAGCAGTAGGGAGAATTGAAAACCACACAACTGAATAATTGAGGGAAAAAATGCCGGCTTGTATTTTGTAAATAAAAATACATAACAAAAAAATGAATCACCTTGAGTAAATAATGATATGTGAAATTTGTACAATGCGCTCAATATGAAAAGTACAATAGACTTAGATATCGGCCATATATCCTGCCTATAGTTTACTAGGGTGCACCCAACTCTATCTTAATCTGAGGATCTCTCAGATTTCAAAGTTCAATAGCAATACAATAAACATGTATCCACAGAAAATACTGACACAAACCACCATGAGATGGAATCAAAAGCACGATCACTCACATATCAATAAACACTAAGGTGTTTAAGTGTTGCATGTGCTTATAACAATCCCACAGCAATGTATGATGCAATGATGTCTTTCAAGAAAAATCTTATCACACCGTAGTATGGCAGTGCAAATTCAGTGTTCTCCAAGGAATATAATTCTTCGCAAGCAAATCTTCTTATTGATGTCCTGGGTTCGGGCCGCTCGCCATCCTTGGTGGAACTGAATCCATAATCAAAAACCTGACCTGTTTTACAAACAGGATCACACTATATATATATATTTATATTATATTTATATATATATTATTATATATATTATATTATATTTATATATATATTATTATATATATTATTATATATATTATATTATATATATTATATATATTTATAATTATATATATATATTTATATTTATTATATATTTATAGTTATATTATATTTATATTATATTTATTATATTATATATATTTATATTATATTTATTATATTATATATATTATATATATTTATATTATATTTATTATATATATTATATATATCTATAATTATATATATATATATTTATTATATTATATATATTATATATATTTATATTATATATATTTATATTATATTTATTATATATATTATATATATTTATAATTATATTATATATTTATATATTATATTATTTATATTTATATTATATATTTATATTTATTACATATTTATAGTTATATTATATTTATTATATTATATATATTATTTATATTATATATTTATATTATATATAAATATAATATAAATATATATAATATATAATATAAATATATATATATAAAAAATATAAATATAGATAATATAATATAAATATAATATATATAAATATAATATAGATAATATATATAAATATAATATAAATATATAATATAAATATATTATCTATATTATATTATCTATATTTATATTTTTTATATATATATATTTATATTATATATATTTATATATTTTATTATATATATAAATATATATAATATACATATATATATACCATGAGTAACTTTTTTATATAACCATTAATATAGTGCTTAGCTTTAATCTCCTACAGGAATAAGAAAATAAAACTTTGTCAAAATGCTTTACACTTTAACTACAGCACTAGGCTCACGTGGACAATAACTATCCCGGGCAAATGAAAAGTACGAGTGCTTACACTTACGTAAAGTCATCTAAAACAGAAGTGTACCAAAATGATTTATGATACTAGTTAATCACATTTTATAAAAGTATGACAACTAAAATAGTTCGCCATGCATGATTAGCATGATCGCTAACGTTTGCTATTTCAATTGATCGATAACTGAGCTAGCATAAATGTTTACAGCTTGTGCGGAAGTATGGTTCAGTATGAATGAGCAAAATGCTAGCAATAGCTTAGCTAGCCTAATCGCTAGCAGCTCGTTTTTCTTATGAAAACTCAGCAAATCCTGGCGTCAATCTTTCCCTCAATCCCTTCACAGTACGTTTGTATATATATATATAGATATAGATAGATGTAGATATGTAGATAGATATATATATATATAGATATGTAGATATGTAGATATATATATATATATATATATATAGATATGTAGATAGATATATATACATATATAGATCTAGATATCTATATATATCTATATCTATATCTATATATATATATATATATCCCACTGTCAGGAATTCCTTTAACGCCCCTCGTCTCCTGCCGTGTCAACAAACATCCCCCCAGAGAATGAGTGTACAGTCATGGCCAAAAGTTGAATGACACACTTATTCATTTTCACAAAGTCTGCTGCCTCAGTTTGTATGATGGCAATTCTCATATACTCCAGAATGTTATGAAGAGTGATCAGATGAATTGCAATTAATTGCAGTCCCTATTTGCCATGCAAATGAACTGAATCCCCCAAAAACATTTCCACTGCATTTCAGCCCTGCCGCAAAAGGACCAGCTGACATGTCAGTGATTCTCTCATTAACACAGGTGTGAGTGTTGATGAGGACAAGGCTGGAGATCACTCTGTCAAGCTGATTGAGTTCGAAAAACAGACTGGAAGCTTCAAAAAGAGGTTGGTGCTTGGAATCATTGTTCTTCCTCTGTCAACCATGGTTACATGCAAGGAAACACGTGCTGTCATCATTGCTTTGCACAAAAAGGGCTTCACAGGCAAGGATATTGCTGCCAGTAAGATTAAGATTGCACCTAAATCAACCATTTATCGGATCATCAAAAAGCGCCAGGACCGCCAGGACCGTCCCCTAAAGTTGATTCAGCTGTGGGATCGGGGCACCACCAGTACAGAGCTTGCTCAGGAATGGCAGCAGATAGGTGTGAGTGCATCTGCACGCACAGTGAGGTGAAGACTTTTGGAGGATGGCCTGGTGTCAAGAAGGGCAGCAAAGAAGCCACTTCTCTCCAGGAAAAACATCCGGGACAGACTGATATTCTGCAAAAGGTACAGGGTTTGGACTGCTGAGGACTGGGGTAAAGTCATTTTCTCTGATGAATCCCCTTTCCGATTGTTTGGGGCATCTGGAAAAAAGCTTGTCCGGAGAAGACAAGGTGAGCGCTACCATCAGTCCTGTGTCATGCCAACAGTAAAGCATCCTGAGACCATTCATGTGTGGGGTTGCTTCTCAGCCAAGGGAGTGGGCTCACTCAGAATTTTGCATAAGAACACAGCCATGAATAAAGAATGTTACCAACACATCCTCCGAGAGCCACTTCTCCCAACCATCCAGGAACAGTTTGGTGACAAACAATTCCTTTTCCAGCATGATGGAGCACCTTGCCACAAGGCAAAAGTGATAATTAAGTGGCTCAAGGGAACAAAACATTGATATTTTGGGTCCATGGCCAGACCTTAATCCCATTAAGAACTTGTGGTCAATCCTCAAGAGGCGGGTGGACAAACAAAAACCCACAAATTCTGACAAACTCCAAACATTGATTATGCAAGAATGGTGCCATCAGTCAGGATGTGGTCCAGAAGTTAATTGCCAGCATGCCAAGGCGGATTGCAGAGGTCTTGAAAAAGAAGGGTCAACACTGAAAATATTGACTTGCATCAACTTAATGTAATTGTCAATTAAAGCTTTTGATCACGCATAATTAGTTCACTTTCATAGCAGCCACGTTGTATTCCCACTCACCTTTTCCCTTTTGTGAACTAGTCAGCTGCATTTGCTAAGTAAGTGATACTTAAAAAAATGATATTCTCTTGCTTCCTTCATTTTTGAATAAATTAATTTGTGGAAAACTATTTTCTCTTTGAGTCAACTACTCATCACATTTTATGCACGGCAGTGCTAGCTAGCTGTAGCTTATTTTTTCAGTACTCGATTCATTCTCTGATCCTTTGATTGGGTGGACAACATGTCAGTTCATGCTGCAAGTTGTCATAATTACTGTGGAAGGGGGTGAGAACCAAGAGCCTCCTAGGTTTTGTATTGAAGTCAATGATTATCTTTTTATTGTAATTTCTGCTCGTCATCAAACTAATTTAGTGCTTCAGTTGCACTTCTCCACGAATAGGCTTTCTGTTAGCAGACAGCACGCTTACTGATGTGTAGCTTCTTTACTCCGCTACTTTTCTCGGTGTAGCCAGACAACTTTTCTCCTGTAAAATTCCAGATGAACTTTAAGCAAAACATAACTGGCAACATTATTTCTATGACAAATGTTAAAATATGATGGCCATGCAACGCTTTTGCAAAAAATCGAAGATCTTCCAACTATCAACCTTGTGAAGCTGCCAGCCAAATAGCGTGGCACTTCTTCTGTTGTCAACTGATGAAAATAAAGCAATTTTCTGCCGAATGTGTTGTACTAATGTATTTTCTGTGAAGGAAAACTAAAGTTTCACGTCCCTGATCACTCTATTGAAGCATAAAAATACTTGCTTTCAATATAAATATGACTCACCTGCTCCTGCTTTCTCTCGTTGTGCTATTTACAAAGTAACGCTTGACTGGCTCAACTTCTGGGGAACTACAGTAAGCTTCATAATGTAAAATAATGTGACTGGTGAAATTAAGAACGAGATCTGCTTTATCTCCTAACGTATTGCTTAAGTTGACTACAGGTATTTACTTAAAGTAGCTACAAATATTAACATTTATTGAAAAACTTCAAAGAAATAGCATTTGGTTTTTGCTCTGACATGCACTGTCAACTGTGGGACCTTTATATAGACAGGTGGGTGCTTTTCCAAATCATGTCCAATCAATGTAATATACCACAGGTGGATTTCAATCAAGTTGTAGAAACATCTCAAGGGTAATCAATGGAAACAGGTTGCATCTGAGCTCAATTTAGAGTCATAGCAAAGGGTCTGAATACTTGTGTAAGTATGGTATTTGCCAACATTTCTAAACTTGTTTTCACTTTGTCATTATGGGGTATTGTGTGTAGATTTAAAAACAAATTATTTATCATTAGGCCGTAATGTAACATGCAACAATAGTCCCATGCCAATGCCCTCTGGCGCAGATCTAGAATCAGCTCACCCTTCCCACATCCTAACCCTAACCATTTGGGATGAAAATACGAAACTTATCTTGATCAGTATCTAGGGGCATCCCCTTCCATCTATCTCTACCAACTATCAACCTTGTCTGTCATGACTAGCACCAGACTACACCCTGAAATCCCCTTTCAATAATGCACACTGATTCCCATGTCTTCTCCCCATCCCCCCTAAACAAAACCAACACGAGAGATGCAGTCAGTAACATGAACCATCTAATGACTCCTGTTTGTAATGTGTAGTAGATGACGTTGCTATGCCTGATAAGCCCTACACATAGGGAGCAGGTTCTGTAGCTGTAGTAATCTTCTGGTGTTCTAGTATAGTTCTACAGTCTTTATCAGAAAGATTCTAATGGCTGTTTTTGGGTCTTTTTTTGGATGATCCTTCCTTTCTTTTTTGTTAAAATGATACTGTACTTTTTATCAAAATGTCATTTTTCAAAAGAAAATTTGTGTCATTGTCATTGGTATGTGTAATGAGTTGACTGAAGTGCCATCACTATTACAGAAGAGCAGAACACATCTCACACACATTATTCATCCAAGAGCAGCTGTAACCTAGCTTCAGTCTATTATTCTGTGCATCCAGTACACCATCAATGCAGTGGCTTCCCTTGCCCCCAATCCCTCCTGGTGAGGTAGCCAGTGAAGTGGAAAACAGAGCTTTCTTCTTGTATATGGAACTAAAGGGGCCGTACAATCTCCCCTCCCCCCATCACACACTCCGTCCCAAAGCCAGCGGTGCTTTGGGGGAGCGAATGCACCCCCCACCCCCCCCTGGTAGAGACTGACTGCCCCGTAGAGACAGATGAGGGAGGGGAGAATAGCGTAGGTTGAGTGGAGGAGAGGTACTTGTAAGCCCTCTTCCCTCCATCTCTCCTCCCTCTCTTTCCCTAGGGAGAAGGGTGGGGCTGGAGTGGGGTGACTGGAGAGGGGTTAGATGAGGGTGAAGAATGGTTCAGGGGGGGTATCTGGGCAGAGTAGAGTAGAAAACACAACGTGTTCATTGGCTGGTGGGCTGGCCTGTTAAGTGTGTACGCACACATGAACACACACGTGCATCCCCCTCCCCATACCGATAGGCTGTGTTTATGCCATAACCAGCAGGATTGGTGAGTGCCATAGCCACATATCCTGTGTTGAATAATGTAGGAGTTGGAGCGGTGTATGGGCTGGGTATGGGGTCATACCTGAACTGGGCCCCCAAAGTGAAGTGGTTTCCTGCCCCCTGTGACAGCCAGCTAACCTGTCTGTTTTGGGGGTGTTGTGTATGGTTTGTGTATGGTGCCATTATTGCCATCCGTTGTTACCCAGATGCACTAGTCCACTGATTGAGAGGATTGTAGATTAGGCCAAATTTGTCTCTGTACACATCATTGAGCCTGTTGTTTGACTAGGATCTACAATGAAGGGAATTGATTACTGGCTGTAATAATTCCCTCATTCATTAGACATAGTAATGAATAACGAGGAGTTTCATGTAATTCATTTCACTGGAATTCTATTCCAGTAACATACATTGGTATTGATTGTGTTGTGTTCTCCTGGCGATGCTGATTTGTTGGACAGTATTGGCTATGTGTATTGGCTATGTGTGTTTGATACAGCAGTGTTGTATCTGACTAGACCAACCAGATGGACTGGGGCTGGTGCTCCAAGGCCTTTGTAAGGAGGTGAGAGGTTGTGTGGTTGCTGGGCTTCCCAGAGAGGGTATTGATAGGGTCATGTTACCCCCTAGGACTGGACTGGATTGGGCTATCCAGTCTGACCCTACCATCTGGTCTCCTAGTCACACAGTATGACCCAGAATTGGACAGAGAATTGAACTGGGTGGAACACTGGGATGCAGGTGTACATCAGACGGACAGACACGGACAGACAGACAATAGTTTTAGAAGTCTTCTCCTCTCGTGGGGAATCAACCAATACCTTTGTCGGTTCTGTCACAGTACTGTAGAGACTGGGTAATGGCCTGTTTTACCCCACAGCGTGACTGCCCATTAATATTTGATGCTGGAAGGATTGTGTCGCAACGGGAAGGCTAACACACGGCGTTACAAGTGTATTCTCTTTGTTTAGCCTTGCCCGCAGATGATGGCCGTTTTAGTGTGTGTGTGGGGGAGGTTGGTATTGGCTCACTTCCCAATGCCCTGGGAGATGAAGTATGCCCCCCACACACACACGTGTCGTTCTGTGACTGTGATGTGACAATGAGGGAGCGTTGCCCCGTTGTCCCATTTTGAAGACAAAGGATGATGATCAGTGCTCTGCTCCTCATAAATCCAACATTGACGAAGAGTCACTTACCCTCTCACTCTCTCACTCACACGCAGCTCTTTGTCTTTGTTTATCTAAACCCACGTGTACGTGTGTGTCAGCCAGCCAGCCAGCCAGTGTCTGGGAATGTTTCTATGTGACCCTTCAAATGAACTCTCTCGCCTCCATCTACTGTTAGATTCATAATAGCATACAATGATATACTTTAGTTTAAATTACAGAATCAGGTGCAAACAGTGGAATGCCATCCAGGACCAATATAATAGATGGTGTCAGAGAAAAACCCATAAAATTGTCAGATTCCAGTCACCCAAGTTATAGACTGTTTTCTCTGTTACCGCACATCAAGCGGTACCAGAGCGCCAAGTCTATGACCAAAAGGCTCCTCAACAGCATCTACCCTCAAGCCATAAGACTGCTGAACAATTAATCAAATGGCCACCTGGACTATTTATATTGACCCCCCTTTTGTACACTGCTGCTACTCACTGTTTATTATCTATGCACAGTCACTTCACCCTACCTAAACTCAGCAAAAAAAGAAACGTCCTCTCAATGTCAACTGCGTTTCTTTTCAGCAAATTTAACACATGTAAATATTTGTATGAACATAAGATTCAACAACTGAGACAAACTGAACATGTTCCACAGACGTGACTAACAGAAATCGGAATAATGTGTCTCTGAACAAAGGGGGGTCAAAAGCAACAGTCAGTATCTGATGTGGCCACCAGCTGCATTAAGTACTGCAATTAAGTACTGTTGTTTTTATTTCTTTACTTACCTATTGTTCACCTAATATATTTTTTGCGCTATTGGTTAGAGCCTGTAAGTAAGCATTTCACTGTAAGGTCTACTACACCTGTTGTATTCGGAACACGTGACAAACTTTGATATGATTTGCAGTGTATCTCCTCCTCATGGACTGCACCCGATTTGCCAGTTCTTGCTGTGAGATGTTACCCCACTCTTCCCCCAAGGCACCTGCAAGATCCCGGACATTTCTTGGGGGAATGGCCCAAGCCCTCACCCTCCGATCCAACAGGTCCCAGACGTGCTCAATGGGATTGAGATCCAGGCTCTTCGCTGGCCATGGCAGAACACTGACATTCCTGTCTTGCAGGAAATCCCGCACAGAACGAGCAGTTTGGCTGGTGGCATTGTCAAGCTGGAGGGCCATGTCAGGATGAGCCTGCAGGAAGGGTACCATATGAGGGAGGAGGATGTCTTCCCTGTAACGTACAGCATTGAGATTGCCTGCAATGACAACAAGTTCAGTATGATGATGCTGTGACATACCGCCCCAGACCATGACGGACCCTCCACCACCAAATCGATCCCGCTCCAGAGTACAGGCCTCGATGTAACGTTCATTCCTCGGTGTAAACGCGAATCCGACCATCACCCCTGGTGAGACAAAACCGTGACTGATTAGTGAAAAGCACTTTTTGCCAGTCCTGTCTAATTTAGAGATGGTGGGTTTGAGCCCATAGGCGACGTTGTTGCCGGTGATGTCTGGTGAGGACCTGCCGTACAACAGGCCTACAACTCCCGAAACCAGCCTCTCTCAGCCTATTGCGTATAGTCTGAGCACTGATTGAGCACTGACATCTACAGTCCTCATGCCTCCTTGCAGCATGCCTAAGGCACGTTAACGCAGCTGAGCAGGGACCCTGGGCATCTTTCTTTTGGTGTTTTTCAGAGTCAGTAGAAAGGCCTCTTTAGTGTCCTAAGTTGTCATAACTGTGACCTTAATTGCCTACTGTCTGTAAGCTGTTAGTGTCTTAACGACCGTACCACAGGTGCATGTTCATTAAGCATGGGAAACAGTGTTTAAAACTCTACAATGAAGATCTGTGAAGTTATTTGGATTTTTACGAATTATCTTTGAAAGACGGGGTCCTGAAAAAGGGACCTTTCTTTTTTTGCTGAGTTTACATGTACAAATTACCTCAACTAACCCTTACCGCACACACTGACTCGGTACCGGTGCCCCCTGTATATAGCCTCGTTATTCTTATTGTGTTACTGGCAAATTCCATCTGGCACATTGCGCCCAGTGTATTGGGGAGAGACAGAACAGCGCTCTAGGCCAACTCTGTCTCTAGGAGGGGATCCTCCCCCTAGGCTTGAAGTTGTTCTGCCACACCTATCCCTCCCATGTTTCTCCTGTCCTGTCTTCCCATCCTAAAGGGGAGAGGGGGAGATGTTTTGGTGGGATTAAGGAAAGAAACTAGGGGTGGAAAAGCAGGTGTTGATGGAGGTCTGAGGAGAGCACTTCCCTCCTGTTCCCCCCCATCAAGAAGGAGAGAGGGGTTGAAAATAAGGTGTTTAAGGAAAGGGGGGTTAGAGGGGAGAGGGAGCACTTTAGAGGGGGCTTTGTTGCCTGCAGCATGACTTTCAAATCTCTCACAGACAGACAGACAGACAGACAGACACACAGTTAATTGGTTCGTTATCGTTAGGGAGGGGCTTTGAAACAGTGATTCCTCAGGTCCTAAAGCCGTCAATGTATCTGCTGCTACAAGCCTCAACACTAATATGGTAATACATAAACATTCAAAACACTGATAGTAAAGGATTTGATTAATTAGCTGGTCCGCAGTCTGTATCAGTGTTCCGTGGCTTATATTAAGAAATATTAGGGTATTATTTTTGCACTGTTGGAAGGAGAAACACAAGCATTTTGCTGCATCTGCGACATCTGCAAATCTATGTACATGACCAATAAACTATGATTTGAGTTAAATGCCATTGAGTGACGTGTTTGGTAAACTGAATTTGGGTGAATGCCAAGTTTGCTGTGTGTGTGCTGTATGTGCGTTTCGGTGGGTCAGAGGGAGGGAGGTGGCGGGAGGAGATGGAAAGAGTGAGGGTGGGTGCGGAGGGCGGGTGGGAGAAGATTGGGAGACGGAGATCACAGACTGTTAACAGGAGTGTCTCGTGATTCCAAAAGTGTGTGTGTGTTTGAGTATTTGTGCGAGAGAGAGGGGTCAGCCAAAAGGACAGGAGGACGCTGCTTGTTTCCACGGGAACTGAGGAGAGGAAAGGAAAGATGACATAACCCATCTTCCCCAGACATGCCTTCTCTACTCCTGCTCTCTCTACCTCCTTGTTCTTTCTCTTCAGCACTACCCTTCTCTACACCCACACCTCTCTGACCCTTTACTGTCATCTGTTGTAGACTTCCTTTTATTTTAATCTCTCTCTCCTCTTGTTTCTGATCTCTCTTGTTTGTGATCTCCTCTGATCTCTCATCCTCAGCAGGAACTGAGACTCAGTCTCAATGCATTACACACACACACACACACACACACACACACACACACACACACACACACACACACACACACACAAACACAAACTTGACATTCACCAAGTTTCAGCTTGCAGTGAACTAATCTATTTTGTCTCTCACAACAACCCTTTTGCCCCCATCACTCCCTAACTCCAACAGTCTCAAACAGAGAAAAACACGGTTCACCTGCATCGCTCCATATCACAGACTGGTAGTGATGTGTTAATAGTGTGTACTGTGTCTTTAGTGCGGGCCAGTACAGCCAGCAACTGTTGTTTTGTCCAGTTATGACAGAGGCTTATTTGTGAAGCCACTCATGACACATTAGCACACCCAGCCTGTAGGAGACCAACAGCACAGTCCTCCTAGTCCATGACTACCCAGGCTGTAGGAGACCAACAGCACAGTCCTCCTAGTCCATGACTACCCAGGCTGTAGGAGACCAACAGCACAGTCCTCCTAGTCCATGACTACCCAGGCTGTAGGAGACCAACAGCACAGTCCTCCTAGTCCATGACTACCCAGGCTGTAGGAGACCAACAGCACAGTCCTCCTAGTCCATGACTACCCAGACTGTAGGAGACCAACAGCACAGTCCTCCTAGTCCATGACTACCCAGGCTGTAGGAGACCAACAGCACAGTCCTCCTAGTCCATGACTACCCAGGCTGTAGGAGACCAACAGCACAGTCCTCCTAGTCCATGACTACCCAGGCTGTAGGAGACCAACAGCACAGTCCTCCTAGTCCATGACTACCCAGGCTGTAGGAGACCAACAGCACAGTCCTCCTAGTCCATGACTACCCAGGCTGTAGGAGACCAACAGCACAGTCCTCCTAGTCCATGACTACCCAGGCTGTAGGAGACCAACAGCACAGTCCTCCTAGTCCATGACTACCCAGGCTGTAGGAGACCAACAGCACAGTCCTCCTAGTCCATGACTACTCAGGCTGTAGGAGACCAACAGCACAGTCCATAGTCCTCAAGAAAACGGGGCTAATGCAACCTCTTCTGCGAGGGCGAGGAAGATGGGGAGATGAGGAGGAGAGCGAGAGAGTATCAACCATTCAGGTTTGACATCTCTCCCGTCAGATTAACAGACACAACATACACAAATAGTGTTCCGTTTTGGATGTTGTTCTCATACAAGAGAAAGAGACAGAAATAAAGAGAGTGAAGAGAAGGAGAGCGAGAGTGGATTAGAAGAGAGAGCGAGGGGCTTTGCGCGCACGCTCAAGAAATAGAAAGAGCGAGAGAGGGGTTGGGAGTGAATGAGCAAAAGAGAGCGAAGGGGAGGGAGTGCTTTCTGTCTACCCTAGCAACGGTTGGCTGTGGCTGTCTCTAGCCTGCTGTTGGAGCTCAGCCTGACAGCAACTGCTAAAGTCGAGGGCTGTGGATACACACACTTTTGTTCTCTCCGTCTGTTGGACCCAGTTTATTTGTATTTTTTCTTCTTTTGTTGCCTGAGATGATGACTGCCTTTCACCCGTGAATAAGAACAACAAAAAGAGGGAAGCAGAGGGAAGCAGAGGAAGAGAGAAAAGGTATTGAGTGATAGAGAAGGAAGGAGAAGAGGAGAAAGGGAAAGAAGCATTTTTGAAGAGGAATCATTGCTGGAGGATGGAGCCCCTGAGCACTCGTGGACTTCCCCGACTGTCTTGGATAGATACACTCTACAGCAGTATGTATCACTCTCTCTCCTCTTCTCTTCCTCCATCCCTCACCCAACACGTTCTCTGAGCTGGGATGTCTGATCTCATTAGGAACAGACACACGCTCGCACACTGGGTTGTGTCACGACTCCCAATGAGTGCCCATCACTATAGCTGTCCATAACAACACACCCCAGTCCTACATGTATTATTTCAGCCTTCGAGGAGCACTGTTTTGGCCATTAATCTAAAGTGTGTGTGTACAGAGAAACGTCAGTGCCTGTATATCCCTCTTCTAATGGTGATATTAGGTCATGTGTCTACTGTGGAGAGAACAAATATATTAGCATATTTAACCAACCAGGACATATCGAAATTGTTGGGGATGCTACTCTGAAAATGTAGTTTACCAAGCTACCAATCACTTCACACTGGAAAAGGTTCATCTTCATTAAAGCTACCCTTAAGAAACATGGTGGTTTACTGAAGTTACTTTAAAAAAAAGTAGTTCACTACATCCAAACTACATATGTACATCTGAAATGTCAGACTACAAATTGAAAGAACAGGGCACTTTGGTGTCATAAGCTTCCAGAATGTGTAATCTAGCCTATTAAACACAAAAACAATGTTTCAAGTGAGAAGTAGGCAGGTCTGATGCAAAGAATTACAATTATTGCCTTCACCTATATTTAATTTTTTGGCCCCCAAAAAATATTGAACTACTTAAAACACTACCTCCATTTGACTTTAGTTCAACTACCACCAAGCTACTGCCAGATGTACTTACATTATTTTAGTTATCTGTAGTTCACTACTCCCCAACACTGCCACCTGACAGCATTAATTGTGCAGAGATGTTGGAATAGTGTTCTAACCAGGACACAAGCTGTGATGGTGCATTATTCAGTCATTCCGTTTATTGTCCATGTAGATTCTTCATTGTGGTCAGTGTTTTTATTGGACAGTTTCTGTGAATGCATGTTTTTTTTATCCTGTAGGGTCGGCTAATGTAGTGCCTGACTAAATGTTTGTATAGAAAATGATCATGAATCATGATGATTAATGTATGTTTCAATGTAGGATTAGAATATTCTTGAAGATCTGTACTTAAGGAGCTAGTTGTTGTCTTTAGTCAGCATTCTATGTATACAATAGCTTTTAAGGTGTGTGTGTGTGTGTGTGTGCGCGACTTACCCATACATGCATGAGTTGTGATGTGATTCCGATGGTCTCCGAGTCTTGTCTCAAAGGAGAGATTAGGTTTATGTAACAGCTTGTGGTCATTTATTCTGCTGTATCGCTATTGTTCCCAGTTAATCTGCCCGTTGAGGGGGGACAGAGAGGGATGGAGAGCGGTGAGAGAAAGAGGAGTGGTAGGAAGGTAGAGGAAGAGAGTAGGGAAGGTAGAGGAAGAGTGGGGGAGAGGATGGGAGGGGAAGGGAAGGTAGAGGAAGAGTGGGGGAGAGGATGGGAGGGGAAGGGAAGGCAGAGGAAGAGTGGGGGAGAGGATGGGAGGGGAAGGGAAGGTAGAGGAAGAGTGGGGGAGAGGATGGGAGGGGAAGAGTGGGGAGAGATGGGAGGGGAAGCGAGGAAGGTAGAGGAAGAGTGGGGGAGAGGATGGGAAGGGAAGAGTGGGGAAGAGTGGGGAGAGCGAGGGGAAGAGTGGGGGGAGAGCGGGGGAAGAGTGGGGAAGATGGGGGAGAGGAGGGGAAGAGTGGGGAAGGTGGGGGAGAGCGAGGGGAAGGTAGAGGAAGAGTGGGGGGAGCGAGGAAGGTAGAGGAAGAGTGGGGGGAGCGAGGGGAAGAGTGGGGGAGAGCGAGGGGAAGAGTGGGGGAGAGGAGGGGAGTGGGGGAGAGCGAGGGGAAGGGAAGGGGGAGAGCGAGGGGAAGAGTAGGGGGAGCGAGGGGAAGGTAGAGGAAGAGTGGGGAAGGTAGAGGAAGAGTGGGGAAGGTAGAGGAAGAGGGGGGAGAGCGAGGGGAAGAGTGGGGGGAAGGTAGAGGAAGAGTGGAGGAGAGCGAGGGGGAGAGCGAAGGAAAGGTAGAGGAAGAGTGGGGGAGGGGAAGGGAAGAGTGGGGGGAGAGCGAGGGGAAGGTAGAGGAAGAGTGGGGGAGAGCGAGGGGAAGAGTGGGGGAGAGCGAGGGGAAGAGTGGGGGAGAGCCAGGGGAAGGTAGAGGAAGAGTGGGGAGAGCCAGGGGAAGGTAGAGGAAGAGTGGGGGAGAGCCAGGGAAGAGTGGGGAGAGCGAGGGGAAGGTAGAGGAAGAGTGGGGGAGCGGGGGAGAGCGAGGGGAAGAGTGGGGAGAGCGAGGGGAAGAGGGGGAGAGCGAGTGGGGAGAGCCAGGGGAAGAGTGGGGAGAGCGAGGGGAAGAGTGGGGAGAGCCAGGGAAGGTAGAGGAAGAGTGGGGAGAGCCAGGGGAAGGTAGAGGAAGAGTGGGGAGAGCCAGGGAAGGTAGAGGAAGAGTGGGGGAGAGCGAGGGGAAGGTAGAGGAAGAGTGGGGGGCGAGGGGAAGAGTGGGGAGGGGAAGAGTGGGGGAGAGCGAGGGGAAGGGTGGGGGAGAGTGAGGGGAAGAGTAGGGGAGAGCGAGGGGAAGGTAGAGGAAGAGTGGGGAAGGTAGAGGAAGAGTGGGGGAGAGCGAGGGGAAGAGTGGGGGAAGGTAGAGGAAGAGTGGAGGAGAGCGAGGGGGAGAGCGAAGGAAAGGTAGAGGAAGAGTGGGGAGGGGAAGGGAAGAGTGGGGAGAGCGAGGGGAAGGTAGAGGAAGAGTGGGGGAGAGCGAGGGGAAGAGTGGGGGAGAGCGAGGGGAAGAGTGGGGGAGAGCCAGGGGAAGGTAGAGGAAGAGTGGGGAGAGCCAGGGAAGGTAGAGGAAGAGTGGGGGAGAGCCAGGGGAAGAGTGGGGGAGAGCGAGGGGAAGGTAGAGGAAGAGTGGGGGAGAGCGGGGGGAGCGTGGGGAGAGGAGGGGAAGAGTGGGGAGAGCGAGTGGGGAGAGCCAGGGGAAGAGTGGGGAGAGCGAGGGGAAGAGTGGGGGAGAGCCAGGGGAAGGTAGAGGAAGAGTGGGGAGAGCCAGGGGAAGGTAGAGGAAGAGTGGGGAGAGCCAGGGGAAGGTAGAGGAAGAGTGGGGGAGAGCGAGGGGAAGAGTGGGGAGAGCCAGGGGAAGGTAGAGGAAGAGTGGGGGAGAGCCAGGGGAAGGTAGAGGAAGAGTGGGGAAGAGCGAGGGGAAGAGTGGGGAGAGCCAGGGGAAGGTAGAGGAAGAGTGGGGAGAGCCAGGGGAAGGTAGAGGAAGAGTGGGGGGAGAGCGAGGGGAAGAGTGGGGAGAGCCAGGGGAAGGTAGAGGAAGAGTGGGGGAGAGCCAGGGGAAGGTAGAGGAAGAGTGGGGAGAGCGAGGGGAAGAGTGGGGAGAGCCAGGGGAAGGTAGAGGAAGAGTGAGGGGAAGAGTGGGGGAGAGCGGGGGAGAGCGAGGGGAAGAGTGGGGGAGAGCGAGGGGAAGAGTGGGGGAGAGCGAGTGGGGGAGAGCCAGGGGAAGAGTGGGGGAGAGCGAGGGGAAGAGTGGGGAGAGCCAGGGGAAGGTAGAGGAAGAGTGGGGAGAGCCAGGGGAAGGTAGAGGAAGAGTGGGGAGAGCCAGGGGAAGGTAGAGGAAGAGTGGGGAGAGCGAGGGGAAGAGTGGGGGAGAGCCAGGGGAAGGTAGAGGAAGAGTGGGGAGAGCCAGGGGAAGGTAGAGGAAGAGTGGGGGAGAGCGAGGGGAAGAGTGGGGGAGAGCCAGGGGAAGGTAGAGGAAGAGTGGGGGAGAGCCAGGGGAAGGTAGAGGAAGAGTGGGGAGAGCGAGGGGAAGAGTGGGGAGAGCCAGGGGAAGGTAGAGGAAGAGTGGGGAGAGCCAGGGGAAGGTAGAGGAAGAGTGGGGGAGAGCGAGGGGAAGAGTGGGGGAGAGCCAGGGGAAGGTAGAGGAAGAGTGGGGGAGAGCGGGGGAGAGCGAGGGGAAGGTAGAGGAAGAGTGAGGGAGAGTGAGGGGAAGGTAGAGGAACAGTGAGGGAGAGTGAGGGGAAGGTAGAGGAGGGGTGGCCAGTCCTCTTCTGGCTGTGCCAGGTGGAGATTATAACAGAACATGGCCATTGAGGCCAGATTGTTCTTCATGATGTTCATAGATGACCAGCAGGGTTGTACAGGGTGTAACATGTCAGCACAACCTGCGATCACACAGGGGGTTGTTCACCGGATAAGTACAGTTATTCATCATTAGTCAGGATTATTCATGCATGTTTATTTTTTCCCACAAATGATCACCCTATTCTTTGCAGCACTACATATTAAAATGCATCAAGCAGAAATAGACCACATTGAAAAGACTGTATGAGACAGTCAGTGGTGGTCTAACAATGAATAAAGACCATCTGGGCCGGGTGTGAAGTTTGAAGTGGCTAGCAGCCGGTGGTTGAAGGAATTGTCTCGTTTGGCAGCAGCACTGATAAAATAACACAATGAAAGTGTCATTACACATCTCATTTCCTGTGTGGGTAGGTTAGATGTCTAACGTCTGTACAGCACTTTGAGATATCAGCTGATGTACGAGGGGTATATAAATTGATTTGAACAAAGACCTTCTAATGAAGGAATAACAAGAGACCTTGTTGACTCAGATGGCCCTGGAGTTTAGTGTTAGATTAAATTGAAGGCTGCTTCCATTATATTGAAGGCAATGTATGGTCCTTCCATTTCTTGTCCTCTTTCTCCTCTCTTGTCCTCATCCTTCTATCATCCCTTCATCAGTGGCGTGACAGATCAATTGGACAGTCAGTGAGGGTGATGATTAATGTCGCAGTAAATCACACAGGTTGTGGAGAAATGTTTGACTCTTTACTGCAGCAGTCTTGGCCAACCCACTCATGCCCCTCTGATTATATTCAGTTGCACTCTCGCCGCCTCACACACACTTGTCCCTCATTCATACAAAGTTCTTCCTCTCTCTTCAGCGAAGAGAGTTAAGACTTCTCATCTGCCCCCCTCTCTGCCAAACCCCTTTTCAGAGAGGCAACCTACAGACTCATGGAAACTCTGCTTGGGTACAATAACATGCACAGCCGTGTGTGTGTGTGTGGATCTAGGCTAGCATTATCTAGGCTAGCATTAACAGTTTATCATTTGTTTTGACAAACTCCATATCTTGCAAATAGGATATTTCTGTCCATGTGAGCACTGAGGTTGGTTTCAGCATCTCGTCTCCAGTATTTTCACTTTAGCTCAATGCCAAAGCCAACGGTACACTTTCATTATATTCAGAGAAATTGTCTGGAGTCATGTGACGCTGATGCGTCTCAAAGGAGAGGAATTATGTAAGAGACAGACTATAGCATTAAGTATGGCAGCAGAGGACACACACACACACCTAATCCTAGTCACTGCAGGGAAGGCTGATTTGGGAAGGCTGACTTGGGAGTACCAAGATTTTAGCTCCACACGTGTCAAGAGGCAGTACCACTGCTGTGCCAATCCTGTACAACTATAGCCAGCTGCCTGCAGTGTTGGTGCACTGGCCACTGTGATGCCAGGCATCAGGCCACTGAGCTACACTGATGCCAGGCATCAGGCCACTGTGCTACACTGTGATGCCAGGCATCAGGCCGCTGCTATACTGTGATGACAGGCATCAGGCCGCTGAGCTACACTGATGCCAGGCATCAGGCCACTGAGCTACACTGATGCCAGGCATCAGGCCACTGTGCTACACTGTGATGCCAGGCATCAGGCCGCTGCTATACTGTGATGACAGGCATCAGGCCGCTGAGCTACACTGATGCCAGGTATCAGGCCACTGTGATGCCAGGCATCAGGCCACTGAGCTACACTGATGCCAGGCATCAGGCCACTGAGCTACACTGATGCCAGGCATCAGGCCACTGTGTTACACTGTGATGCCAGGCAATTAGGCCACTGTGCTACACTGTGATGACAGGCATCAGGCCGCTGCTACACTGTGATGACAGGCATCAGGCAGCTGTGCTACACTGTGATGCCAGGCATCAGGCCGCTGTGCTACACTGTGATGGCAGGCATCAGGCCCTCCTGGTTGGCTGTGTAATGATGTCAGCCATTAGAGCACCAGCGGAGGTTTGTAATGCCCACTACTTCACATACATGTTTTATGGTATTTTCAGATGTGAACTCGCCACTGTTTTACTTTAATATTTGTGTTGTGTGGCCGGTAGTGAACTCTGATTCTGTACAAGGATCCTATTGTCTTTGGCTGTAGAGATTTGAGTTGAGGGCTGGTTTATTAAGCAGAGACTGAGGTCCAGGGTTTGAAGCCTAAACAGTATGAGAGAAGCTGTTGTAAGGTTAATCTTATGTTCAGAAATGACAATCACCATGGGGTCATTCCATGTGAAAGGTGATGGAATGCAGTGTGGCATTTTGAGCAGGGGGTTAGTTGGATGGTTGGTTCATGGCGGATGCAATGCTAATACATCTATCTAGACTATTAGGTCTGAGTGCCTGGTTATGAAGCCAGCGTTCTGCTCACTGTAGAAGTGATCACATCAGCAGTCTAACGAAGAGCCTGGTCTGTGTGTTGAACTGTGTATGTCAGTGCTAACATAGAGGGAATGGATCCTACTTCTATGAGTTCGCCAAGAGAATAATGGAGTCTGTATGTGGACCTATTTACAGCCACTGTGTGGATCCATTGTGTTAGCAGTGTACTAACCCCTGATGCCTAAAGAGCTGAGTGCTTAATGATGGTTATTATTGTATCTGAGCATCAGGGTGTGTTGGTTTGTCTCTGTTTTAGCAAATGGGGACAACAAAGTGATTTTGGAGACCTTCCCAGAAACTAGAGAGAGATGGGAAAGAGGGCAGAGAGAGTGAGTGTGTCAGGGGTGATATAATAGGCTACTAGCTGAAGGTGTGTAACCCATTCGTCACATTCACCCCTGCAAAAAACTATCTCATTGTGTCGAAATCAATTGGTCTCCTGTGGATGGATGCTACTGTGGTCTCCTTTGGATGGATGCTACTGTGGTCTCCTGTGGATGGATGCTACTGTGGTCTCCTTTGGATGGATGCTACTGTGGTCTCCTGTGGATGGATGGTACTGTGGTCTCCTGTGGATGGATGCTACTGTGGTCTCCTGTGGATGGATGGTACTGTGGTCTACTGTGGATGGATGGTACTGTGGTCTACTGTGGATGGATGGTACTGTGGTCTACTGTGGATGGATGGTACTGTGGTCTCCTGTGGATGGATGGTACTGTGGTCTCCTGTGGATGGATGGTACTGTGGTCTCCTGTGGATGGATGGTACTGTGGTCTCCTGTGGATGGATGGTACTGTGGTCTCCTTTGGATGGATGGTACTGTGGTCTCCTTTGGATGGATGGTACTGTAGTCTCCTGTGGATGGATGGTACTGTGGTCTCCTGTGGATGGATGGTACTGTGGTCTCCTGTGGATGGATGGTACTGTGGTCTCCTGTGGATGGATGGTACTGTGGTCTCCTGTGGATGGATGGTACTGTGGTCTCCTGTGGATGGATGGTACTGTGGTCTCCTGTGGATGGATGGTACAAATCATTCACTAAACCCTTAACCTCAACTAAATCTTGTAATAAATAATGTGGAAATTGAGCAAATTGAGGTGACTAAACTGGTTGGAGTAACCCTGGATTGTAAACTGTCATGGTCAAAACATATTGATACAACAGTGTAGCTGAGATGGGGAGTCCATAATAAGGCGTTACTCTAACTCCTTAACAGCACTATCAACAAGGCAGCTCCTACAGGCCCTAGTTTTGTTGCACCTGGACTACTGTTCAGTCGTGTGGTCAGGTGCCACAAAGAGGGATTTAGGAAAATTGCAATAGGCTCAGAACAGGGCAGCATGACTGGCCCTTGGATGTACACAGAGAGCTAACATTAATAATATGCATGTCAATCTCTCCTGGTTCAAAGTGGAAGAGAGATTGACGTCATCACTACTTGTATTTGTGAGATGTACCGAGCTTTCTAAATGACTAGCACACAGCTTGGACACCCGTCCATACCCCACAAGACATGCCAGCAGAGGTCTCTTCAGTCCCCAAGTCCAGAACAGACTATGGGAAGCACACAGTACTACATAGAGCCATGACTACATGGAACTCTATTCCACATCAGTTAACTGATACAAGCAGAATCAGAATCAGATTTAGAAAGCAGGTAAAAATGCACCTTATGGAACAGCAGGGACTGTGAAGCAACACATGCATACACACGTGATAACATACACACATGTGCACATGGAATTTATGTTGTAGATATGTGGTAGTGGAGTGGGGGCCTGAGGGCAAACACGCTTAGTGTGTTGTGAAAACTGTTATGAATTTATTGTAAGGTTTTAAAAATTGTATTACTGCCTTAATTTTGACGGACCCCAGGAAGTATAGGGGTCCTCACTATTCTTAGACAATTAAGGCAATGGCTCTATTTTGTCTCATAACTTCACTGCTGCCTCAACACCAATATGCTGGGCTACAATTTCAGTCGTTTCTTAGAGGGATGCATTGTGCCATCCCCACGGCCTCCACAATGGAATAGTCCACTCAGACAGGCGCAAATCAGACAGGTGTCTTGTACACCATACATTTTTTGGTTTTGCTTTATGCTTGACTCAACAAATCTCGGTTGAACAACGGCCTATCGACCAAACAATAGACACAGCCAATAGACACTCATTCTGTGGAAAACAAACAAGCAATCTATCTATTGACTTTGCCTTTGTTTGATCCCAGGTGTGAAACCTTTACACCAAACACCCATTAAACTGCTCATTTGAGTCCCTGTGTTTTTCTGTGTGTGATTAAAGATTGATGAAATGGTATGGTGTGCCCTTCCCCCAGTAGCCCCCC
Organism: Oncorhynchus tshawytscha; assembly: GCF_018296145.1. Lineage (NCBI taxonomy): Eukaryota > Metazoa > Chordata > Actinopteri > Salmoniformes > Salmonidae > Oncorhynchus > Oncorhynchus tshawytscha. Next base: position 22,247,459 of record NC_056458.1, read on the forward strand.
CACCCCGCAGGTCTCTCTGAGGTTTCTGTCTCTTGGCTTCTTGCCAGGTAGTGTTACAGTATTTATGGGAGATAAAAACAAAATGGCTTCTCTCCGTGTGTGTCTACACTGAAAAGGTCAGAACCTAGAGAGGGAGAATCACTATTGGGTCCTCTGTTATTGATCCAGTCAAACCCAGCAAATGACTACTGTTTCTACTGCTTTAACATGAGGATTGCTGTTCAGTGTCTTTCTACTACACACACTGCTAACTCTGTCTCTTCAAAGCACCATGCTTTATATGTCGTGACCTTTTGTAATGAGAGCCAAACTAAAATGAATGTTGCACAGGCCTACAAATCAAATGTTATTTGTCACATGCGCTGAATACAACAGGTGTAGGTAGACCTTACCATGAAATACTTACTTACGAGCCCTTTTCCAACAATCCAGAGTTAAAAAGTAAGAACATTTGCAAATAGAAATTAGTAACACAATAATGTAGCTATGTACAAGGAGTATTGGTACGGAGTCAATGTGCAGGGATATGAGGTAGTTTTAAGGCATCCACCCGCACCTCTCTGATTCAGAGGGGTTGGGTTAAATGCAGAAGACATATTTCAGTTGAAGGCATTAAGTTGTACCACTGACTAGCTATCCCCCTTTCCCTAGTTGAGGTAATATATACATGTAGGTAGGGGTAAAATTGACTAGGCAATCAGGATAGATAAACAGAGTAGCTACCTGGGCTCGAACCAGGAACACATCGACAACAGCCACCCTCGAAGCAGCGTTACCCATCGCTCCACAAAAGCCGAGCAAGGGGAACAACTACTCCAAGTCTCAGAGCGAGTGACGTTTGAAACGCTATTAACGCGCACCCCTCTAACTAGCTAGCCATTTCACATCGGTTACTCCAGCCTAATCTCGGGAGTTGATAGGCTTGAAGTCATAAACAGCGCAATGCTTGAAGCACAGCGAAGAGCTGCTGGCAAAACGCACAAAAGTGCTGTTTGAATGAATGCTTATGAGCCTGCTGGTGCCTTTCATCGCTCAGTCAGACTGCTCTATCAAATCATAGACTTAGTTATCACATAATAACACTCAGAAATACGAGCCGTAGGTCATTAATATGGTAGAATCCGGAAACTATCATCTCGAAAACAAGATGGTTATTCCTTCAGTGAAATACGGAACCGTTCCGTATTTGATCTAACGGGTGGCATCCATAAGTCTAAATATTCCTGTTACGTCATAATTACGTAAAATTCTGGCAAATTGGTTTGCAACGAGCCAGGCGGCCCAAACTGTTGCATATACCCTGACTCTGCGCGCAATGAATGCAAGAAGTGACACAATTTCCCTAGTTTAATATTGTCTGCTAACATGAATTTATTTTAACTAAATATGCAGGTTTAAAAATATATACTTCTGTGTATTGATTTTAAGAAAGGCATTGATGTTTATAGTTAGGTACAGTCGTGCAACGATTGTGCTTTTTTTCACAAATGCGCTTTTGTTAAATCATCCCCCGTTTGGCAAAGTTGGCTGTCTTTGTTAGGAAGAAATAGTCATCACAGTTCGCAACGAGTCATGTTAGCAGGCAATATTAACTAAATATGCAGGTTTAAAAATATATACTTGTGTATTGATTTTAAGAAAGGCATTGATGTTTATGGTTTGTACACATTGGAGCAACGGCAGTCCTTTTTCGCGAATACGCACCGCATCGATTATATGCAACGCAGGACACGCTAGATAAACTAGTAATGTCATCAACCATGTGTAGTTAACTAGTAATTATGATTGATTGTTTTTTATAATATACGTTTAATGCTAGCTAGCAACTTACCTTGGCTTACTGCATTCGCGTAACAGGCTGTCTCCTCGTGGAGTGCAATGTAATCAGGTTGTTAGAGCGTTGGACTAGTTAACTGTAAGGTTGCAAGATTGAATCCCCTGGGCTGACAAGGTAAAAATCTGTCGTTCAGCCCCTGAACGAGGCAGTTAACCCACTGTTCCTAGGCCGTCATTGAAAATAAGAATGTGTTCTTAACTGACTTGCCTAGTTAAATAAAGGATAATTAAATGTGTAAAAAATTATATATTTTTTAAATAGTCCAAATCGGTGTCCAAAAATACCCGATTTCCGATTGTTATGAAAACTTGAAATCGGCCCTAATTAATCGGCCATTCCGATTAATCGGTCGACCTCTAGTCCGAACAGTTTGGGCTACACACTAATATAATACCCCTCTGTGGAAAGATGAGTCTCTCACGAACACGAGCGTTAGTGAGGTCGGGTATTGATGTTGGGCCGTTAGGCCTGGCTCACAGTCGGCGTTACAATTCATCTCAAAGGTGTTCGATGGGGTTGAGGTTAGGGCTCTGTGCAGGCCAGTCAAGTTATTCCACACCGATCTTGACAAACCATTTCTGTATTGACTTCGCTTTTGGCATGTGGGCATTGTCATGCTGAAACAGGAAAGGGCCTTCCCCAAACTGTTGGAAGCACAGAATCGTCTAGAATGTCATTGTATGCTGTAGCATTAAGATTTCCCTTCACTGGAACTGAGGAGCCTGAACCATGAAAAACAGCCCCAGACCATTATTCCTCTTCCACCAAACTTTACAGTTGGCACTATGCTTTCAGGCAGGTAGCGTTCTCCTGGCATCCGCCAAACCCAGATTCCGTCAGACTCTGTAGTGATTCATCACTCCAGAGAATGCGTTTCCACTGCTCCAGTCCAATGGCAGCGGACTTTACGCTACTCCATTCAACATTTGCTGTTGCGCATGGTGATCTTAGGCTTTTTAAATTTGTATTTTTAAAATTTTATTTCACCTTTATTTAACCAGGTACTCAAGTTGAGAACAAGTTCTCATTTACAATTGTGACCTGGCCAAGATAAAGCAAAGCAGTTCGACACATACAACAACCCAGAGTTACACATGGAGTAAAACAAACATACAGTATAAACAAGTCTATATACGATGTGAGCAAATGAAGTGAGATAAGGGAGGTAAAGGCAAAAAAATGCCATGGTGGCAAAGTAAATACAATATAGCAAGTAAAACACTGGAATGGTAGATTTGCAATGGAAGAACGTGCAAAGTAGAAATAAAAATAATGGGGTGCAAAGGAGCTAAATAAATAAATAAATTAAATACAGTAGGGAAAGAGGTAGTTGTTTGGGCTAAATTATAGGTGGGCTATGTACAGGTGCAGTAATCTCTGAGCTGCTCTGACAGTTGGTGCTTAAAGCTAGTGAGGGAGATAAGTGTTTCCAGTTTCAGAGATTTTTGTAGTTCGATCCAGTCATTGGCAGCAGAGAACTGGAAGGAGAGGCGGCCAAAGAAAGAATTGGTTTTGGGGGTGACTAGAGAGATATACCTGCTGGAGCATGTGCTACAGGTGGGAGATGCTATGGTGACCAGCGAGCTGAGATAAGGAGGGACTTTACCTAGCAGGGTCTTGTAGATGACATGGAGCCAGTGGGTTTGGCGACGAGTATGAAGCGAGGGCCAGCCAACGAGAGCGTACAGGTCGCAATGGTGGGTAGTATATGGGGCTTTGGTGACAAAACGGATTGCACTGTGATAGACTGCATCCAATTTGTTGAGTAGGGTATTGTAAATGACATCGCCAAAGTCGAGGATTGGTAGGATGGTCAGTTTTACAAGGGTATGTTTGGCAGCATGAGTGAAGGATGCTTTGTTGCGAAATAGGAAGCCAATTCTAGATTTAACTTTGGATTGGAGATGTTTGATATGGGTCTGGAAGGAGAGTTTACAGTCTAACCAGACACCTAAGTATTTGTAGTTGTCCACATATTCTAAGTCAGAGCCGTCCAGAGTACTGATGTTGGACAGGCGGGCAGGGGCAGGTAGCGATCGGTTGAAGAGCATGCATTTAGTTTTACTTGTATTTAAGAGCAATTGGAGGCCACGGAAGGAGAGTTGTATGGCATTGAAGCTTGCCTGGAGGGTTGTTAACACAGTGTCCAAAGAAGGGCCAGAAGTATACAGAATGGTGTCGTCTGCGTAGAGATGGATCAGAGACTCACCAGCAGCAAGAGCGACCTCATTGATGTATACAGAGAAGAGAGTCGGTCCAAGAATTGAACACTGTGGCACCCCCATAGACTGCCAGAGGTCCGGACAGCAGACCTTCCAATTTGACACACTGAACTCTATCAGAGAAGTAGTTGGTGAACCAGGCGAGGCAATCATTTGAGAAACCAAGGCTGTCGAGTCTGCCGATGAGGATGTGGTGGTTGACAGAGTCGAAAGCCTTGGCCAGATCAATGAATACGGCTGCACAGTAATGTTTCTTATCGATGGCGGTTAAGATATCGTTTAGGACCTTGAGCGTGGCTGAGGTGCACCCATGACCAGCTCTGAAACCAGATTGCATAGCAGAGAGGGTATGGTGAGATTCGAAATGGTCGGTGATCTGTTTGTTGACTTGGCTTTCGAAGACTTTAGAAAGGCATGGTAGGATAGATATAGGTCTGTAGCAGTTTGGGTCAAGAGTGTCCCCCCCCTTTGAAGAGAGGGATGACCGCAGCTGCTTTCCAATCTTTGGGAATCTCAGACGACACGAAAGAGAGGTTGAACAGGCTAGTAATAGGGGTGGCAACAATTTCGGCAGATAATTTTAGAAAGAAAGGGTCCAGATTGTCTAGCCCAGCTGATTTGTAGGGGTCCAGATTTTGCAGCTCTTACAGAACATCAGCTGAACGGATTTGGGAGAAGGAGAAATGGGGAAGGCTTGGGCGAGTTGCTGTGGGGGGTGCAGTGCTGTTGACCGGGGTAGGAGTAGCCAGGTGGAAAGCATGGCCAGCCGTAGAAAAATGCTTATTGAAATTCTCAATTATGGTGGATTTATCAGTGGTGACAGTGTTTCCTATCTTCAGTGCAGTGGGCAGCTGGGAGGTGGTGTTCTTATTCTCCATGGACCTTACAGTGTCCCAGAACTTTTTTGAGTTAGTGTTGCAGGAAGCAAATTTCTGCTTGAAAAAGCTAGCATTGGCTTTTCTAACTGCCTGTGTATAATGGTTTCTAGCTTCCCTGAACAGCTGCATATCACGGGGGCTGTTCGATGCTAATGCAGAACGCCACAGGATGTTTTTGTGTTGGATAAGGGCAGTCAGGTCTGGGGAGAACCAAGGGCTATATCTGTTCCTGGTTCTAAATTTCTTGAATGGGGCATGTTTATTTATGTGGCTTGCATGTGGCTGCTTGTCCATAGAAACCCATTTCATGAAGCTGAAAGTTGAAAGTCACCATTGTTTGTCTATGGGGATTGCATGGTTGTGTACTCACTTTTATACACCTGTTAGCAATGGGTGTGGCTTAAATAACCAAATCCGCTTATTTGAAAGGGTGTTCATATATTTTTGTTTAGTTTAGTGCCTAAAATAAGGGTTAAATACAGTACCAGACTAAAAGTTTGGACACCCCTACTCATTCCAGGGTTTTTCTTTATTTGTACTATTTTCTACATTGTAGAATAATAGTGAAGACATCAACACTATGAAATAACACATATGGAATCATGTAGTAACCAAAAAAAGTGTTCAACAAATCAAAATATATTTGAGATTCTTCAAAGTCGCCACCCTTTGCCTTGATGACAGCTTTGCACACGTTTGGCATTCTCTCAACCAGCTTCACCTGGAATGCTTTTCCAACAATCTTGAAGGAGTTCCCACGTATACTGATTACTTGTTGGCTGCTTTTTCTTCACTCTGCGGTCCAACTCTTCCCAAACCAGCACTTTTTGAATGAGGTGGTGTGTCCAAACTGTTGACTCTTTATGTAGTTTCTTGATATCTCTTAGATATAGTACAGACACTTCAGAACAAACTTCCTTATAGATTTTTTGTTGTTCCATGAAGAGAATCAATGCATTTCTTTGCGCTAATAATTCAAAATGGTCTTAAAATTCAGAATCAAGTAGATAAATTATCATTGGTCTTATGGCTTGTGGGTAGAAACTATTCAGGAACCTGTTGGTCCTAGACTTGTCTCATTACCTCTATTTCACACAGGAAAGAGTACCAGAATCGACCATATGGGAAGAGAGAATCTTGGATTTTACAACATGACAGCCCCCTCACTCCCTCTCTTACCCTTTCTCCATCTACTTCTCTTTCCTGGTGGGGAGAAGCGATAGAGTATTGATTGTCTTGGCTCGCACTGGAGAGAATCAGAGGTGGAGGAATCATTTGAATGTGGCACTCACCACCTGATTGACTTAAATCATCAGTATGCTGTACTGGGGAGCTCATGGAGACTGTTGGAGATGCCTGTCAAATTTGAAGAGGTGTAAGATGGAGAGGGAGGGACATTTTCCCATCTGCTCACACGTGCACAGGTAATTTATTTTTGTGTTCAAATCCTGTCCTCCTCCTCCTGTGCAGCCACGTGAGTTCAGTTCACTCTATTTTCCATGGAGAATACTGGATGTGGTGACTAGAAGGATGGACTCCTCTGTAAGAGCATTACATAACACCCCACATACACCCACACTCCCTCTCTCCACCCCCCTCCTCTTTCTTCACACTCTCTTTACCCTCTCTCTCCATTGCAGTCTCCCTCTCTTTTTGATTGTTGCTCTGTCTTCCTCCCTCTCTCTCTCTTCACACTGTCTCTCTATTGACACACACATCCCCAGCCCCAGTCTCAGGGCTTACAGTAGAGAGGACAGTAAAAGCCTTGTGCAGTGGCTCTGTCAGGGTCTGTCCTGTCATCTCTTATACAAGGGGCTTATTCAGGGGAATGCGATGTTACACAACATTGCTATAGACACACACACCAGTGTACTGTATTGAGCTGTACTGTATGTGGGTGTATTTTGGCATGAAGTAAGCAGTGATATATAACCCTCTACCTGTGTCAGACCAGAGGATGGGACGCGGTTGAGGGTTTTTAATCTTTGCAACCCTGATTCATGTTATCACAGATTAAAACTGGTTGTTTGGATCCTGGATGTTGATTGGTTGATATGTGGGACAACTCCTGCAAAATACCATGACGTGTTAATGTCATAATTCCACTGTCCCGCAGCAAAATCATCAACTTCACTCTTTGGAAAAAGGTGACGACACGCAATTTTTCCGTGCTCCTATTTGGTTTTCAAAAGTTGGATTGTATACACCGACCTGTCTCCCTCTACAACCTGTGCAACAATGTATCATTTTACAAATGCTATCTATCCTGTGCCAGCAAAGAGGCAAGCGCTGGCTGTCACCAACCAGCACCAGTACCATGGACAGCTCTTCCTCTTGTGTGCCATCAATGGAAACGTCACTATTAACATCACCAACTAGCTTGGTTAGCTCGGACTCGCCAACCATAATAGTTGTTGCCTATTTAGGCCTATTGGATATTTATTAAATCATTTTTTTAGGTTTTTGTCTCAGTATTGAATCTCTGCTAGCTAGCTAAATTGCATTTATTTACTTAGTTCTTTTATCATATTTTGACTAAATAAATGCTAACGACTTGCCCGCTTGGGTAACAACTTCATAATGCAATAAGAAATTCACCCATTAAAATAATATATTTTTTAAACAAACATCATGGCAAACCTTTTATAAATACAATAATGCCCTTTAAACCGGGAGTTACCGTGTGACAATGCCCTTTAAACCGGGAGTTATCGTGTGACAATGCCCTTGAAACCGGGAGTTATATTATATTATAATTAAATCGGGAGTTATATTATCACATTATAATTCCCGGGTTCTCAGGAATGATTTCTTAAGTGGCCTACCTATCTCGCCAGTGGCCCAGGTTGGCCAGCTAATTAGCGTGTACGGCGCTGGGTGCCATGGTAACGGTGGTGGTGGTTGATGTATGCATGTGGCATTTGAGAGAGAGAGAGGGTCCTTATCTCCTTCTCTACAGGCATATGGCTGAACAGCCTCATCTGATGATGAGACCTGCTTCTGTCATTTCCTCTGTTCTCCCTCTCCTGTAAAACATCCCTTTCCCTCTCCCTCCTCCTTTCAGTATGACATGCTATGGGTGTCAATCGCTTTGTGTGAGAGGTTGGACTATGCATTTGTGTGTGTGTGTGTCTTTTATTATGTTCCCGTCAAGCCCACATATGCATATTTCATCAACATATACTAGAAGTGTGTTCAGCCCACTTCGACAGCAATTTGGATCATTTGTCGAGAAATTTGATGACTTGTCATTATAGTTTTGCTCACATTCTAGCCTACTCATGTGATCTAGTGTGAACCCATACTACAGTACCTCTGTGCTCACCATCTCATCTTAACCCCACTGGCGTAGCACACAGTGCCGCATATGAACACGTCATGAGCCATGATTTATTACTTTTTTTGAATTACAGGAAACTGCAAAATTTTCCCTCAGGCTCATGTCAAAAAGTGTAAAATAGCATGAGATCAGCTATACAACGGCATATGTTTCTCTCCGCCCCAAGGCTAAATAAGTCATCAATATATACACAGCCTTTAGAAAGTGTAACCCCCTGTTACTTTTATCACATTTTGTTGTTACAGCCCAAATTTTAAATCCATTAAATTCAGATTTTGTGTCACTGATCTACACACAATACCCCATAATGTCAGAGGAATTATGTTTAGAAATGTTTACAAATTAATGAAATCTGAAATGTCTTGAGTTAAGTATTCAACCCTTTTGTTACGGCCTAAATAGGTTTTGGAGTAAAAATTTGCTTAACAAGTCACATAATAATTTGCATGGACCTACTCTGTGTGCATTGCTTGTGTTTAACATGTTTTTTTTTTAAATGACTACCCGATCTCTGTACACCACACATACAATTATCTGTAAGGTCCCTCAGTCGAGAAGTGAATTTTAAGCACAGTTTTTCCAATGGTTTGCAAAGAAGGGCACCTATTGGTAGAAAAAAATAATAAATAAAGCAGACATTGAATATCACTTTGAGCATGGTGCAGTTCTTAATTACACGACAAAGATACAGGCGCCCTTCCAAACTCAGTTGCCGTCGAGGAAGGAACCCGCTCAGGGATTTCAACATGGTGATTTTAAAACCATTAGAGTTTAAAATTGGTGTGATAGGAGGAAATTGAGGATGGATCAACAACATTGTAGTTACTCCACTATACTAACCTAAACAACAGAGTGAACTTAAGGAAACCTGTACAGAATAAAAATATTCCAAAACATGCATCCTGTTTGCAACAAAGCACTAAACTAAAACTGCCAACAAAAAATGTCAAAGAAATGAATTGTTTGTCCTGAATACAAAGTGTTATGTTTGGGGCAAATCCAATACAACATATTTTAAAGCATAGTGCTGGCTGCATCATGTTATGGGTAAGCTTGTCATCGGTAAATCGTTTTTTTTAAGACAAAAGTAAACTGAATGGATCTACGCAGACACTGGGAGACACATTCACATTTCAGCAGGACATTACCTAAAACCCAAGGCCAAATATACACTGCAGTTTCTAACCAAGACAACATTGAGTTACAGTTTTGACTTAAATTTTCTTGACAATGTATGGCAAGACTTAAATGGCTGTCTAGCAATGATCAACATCCAACTTAACAGAGCTTGAAGCATTTTTAAACAATAATGGGCAAATATTGTACAATCCAGGTGTGCAAAGCTCTTGGAGAGTTACCCAGAAAGACTCACAGCTGTTCTAAAATGGATTAAATTGTTTTCCCCCTCATCAAT